>NC_048581.1:65873642-65896142 GCF_013265735.2 Oncorhynchus mykiss
TCACTCCATCCCTCTTTCCATCCCTCACTCCATCCCTCTCTCCATCCGTCACTCCATCCCTCACTCCATCCCTCTCTCCATCCCTCTCTCCATCCCTCTCTCCATCCCTGACTCCATCCCTCACTCCATCCCTCACTCCATCCCTCTCTCCATCCCTCACTCCATCCCTCTCTCCATCCCTCACTCCATCCCTCTCTCCATCCCTCACTCCATCCCTCTCTCCATCCCTCAATCCATCCCTCAATCCATCCCTCTGTCCATCCCTCACTCCATCCCTCACTCCATCCCTCTCTCCATCCCTCACTCCATCCCTCTCTCCATCCCTCTCTCCATCCCTCTCTCCATCCCTCTCTCCATCCCTCACTCCATCCCTCACTCCCTCTTTCATCTGTTGAGTGACCAGCTGCGCACACAGAGCTTTTACTCAATGAATCTATCCATTCATCCAATTGATGTGTCTATTATTATTACAACTATTCATCAGAATAGGTTAAGAAGGACTGATTTAGTACTCACGTGTAGCAGTCCCCATAAATGTATCCCCTAGGCCCTTCATCTAACCCCTATGCCCTAGGCACTTGATAAGTAGGTGACCTATGTAGGCCTATGTAACCTACCTGCCATACCCATTCTAACCAGTAGGGTGAGCACCTCCGGGCCTCGAGGTCCTCAGCAGTGCTGCTTCTCTTTCTTCCTCTCAGACCTGGGACACCAGGTGAGTGGAGACTCTGGCCAATCAATGACATTAACCATTCAATTAACCACCAGCTAGAGAAGAAAACCACCAGTGTTGTACTGCTGGAGGCATTGGACTATTGATTGTTATAAGGCAGTGAGTTAGACTGTAGATCAGGCTTTAGCTGTACATAGGGGAGGATGTATGTCCACAACAGTGGGAGCGGTGAGCCATCACACATCAGCTTTGTGTGTGTGTGTGTGTGTGTGTGTGTGTGTGTGTGTGTGTGTGTGTGTGTGTGTGTGTGTGTGTCTGTGTGTGTGTCTGTGTCTGTGTCTGTGTCTGTGTGTGTGTGACCAGTGTTTGCACTTGTCTGCTTGTTACAGGAAAAATATAACCGGAGAATTGGACAGGAGTAAAAAAAATAGAAAAGGAATCAGACACGGTCTCTACATGCAAGTCAACCACAACTGGTTTGCTTTGGTCACGGTCGAGTTGGCTGACCGCTGTAGGCAAGGGGGGAGAGGGTCCACAGGGAGAGGGGGATGAGAGAGGTGGGAGGGAGAAAAGAGGGAAGATCTAGGCCGAGCCTCCTCATGCGATTCCCACAATGGTCTCTGGAGGCCACGAGCTCCCTAGAAGTATTCTCTGTTTCTTACCTGCTCTCTCCCCCCCTCTCTCTCCCCTCCCTCTCTCTCCCCCATCTCTCCCCCTCTCTCTCCCCTCCCCCTCTCTCCCACTCTCTATCCCCTCTCTCCCCCTTCTCTCCCCTCTCTCCCCTCTCTCTCCATTTTTCTCTCTCTCACTCTCTCTCACTATTCTCTTTTTCTCTGCCCCTGCCACATCCCTCCTCTCTGAAAATGTCAGGCTGGATGGGGAGAGTGTATGTGTGTAAGGTTGGATGGGGAACATGTACTCTATGTGTGTAAGATTGGATGGGGAATATGAACATGTATATGTGTGTGTGTTTGTTTTTGTGAGAGAATCCCTTTATGATTGCTCTCTTAGACACCTCTGACAACTCACAAGCCTAAATCGAACCAAAGCCCCCTCCCAACACACCCTCTATGACAGTAATCTGGTGTGATCTGTTGGATGCTCTTCGTCGTTATGTGTTGTGATCCTGCTTGAAACCCACCGGGATCCCTGTTAGTGTGGTTAGACCTGGTGGAGGAGTGTGTGTGTTGGCACAGTTGTCAATGCTTGCGGGGGTTAATTGACAGGCAACTCCGATAGTGAGTCGACACAAGGATTTTACCTCAGGCTTCACGCACACGCGCGGACACACACACACACACAAGAAATAACGCAGAAACCATGTAAATGAATCCTTATGCTCTAGTAACGCAGAGCTCTCTATCAGTGACGTTTACCATGGTGTGTTAGTGCAGAACAATGACATATATTCCATCACTACTATAACTCCTGTTTGGAGAGCCAGACTACACAACAAAGGCAAGAAGACCGGAAGAGGAGAGAAGGAGGAAAGGAGAGAAGGTGAGGATAAGAGGACAGTAGGAGATAGGGAAAGAGGAGGATGAATAGAGGAGGGTGGAAGAGGTGTGCGCTCTGCCCAGTACAAACGCTCTGTAAGTTACAGCACTTCACCTCCATGTGCCCTACATACTCGACAATCCCTTAACTGACGTGTTGGCCACTTCAACTGTGTACGAGTATGCTTGTAAGTGCGCTTGATAAGATCGCTCCGTAGGGGTCTCACCTCTTTGGCCGCCTGCTTCCCAGCCTGCTGCTGCTGCTGTGTCAGAAGCTGAAGATGCAGCTGCTCCTGCTGCTTCTTATAGTACTCCTGTAGCTGGAGAGAGAGGGAGGGAGGGAGGGAGGGAGGGAGGGAGGGAGGGAGGGAGAAAGGGAGGGAGGGAGGGGGAGAGAGAGAGAGAAAGGGGGAGGGATAAATGGGGGAGGGATGGAGGGTGTGAGGGAGAGAGAGAGGGAGGGAGCGAGAGAGAGAGAGAAAGGAAGGAAGAAAGAAATGGGGAAGGGAGGGAGAGAGGGGGAGAGAGAGATAAAGGGGGAGGGAGAAATGGGGAAGGGAGGGATGGAGGGGGGGAGAAAGGGAGGGAGGGAGAAATGGGGAAGGAAGGGAGGGAGGGAGAGAGAAAGGGGGAGTGAGGGACAGAGAGGGTGTAGGGAGGGAGGGAAGGAGAAAGGGGGAGAGAGGTAGGGATACACAGGGTGGAGGGAGGGAGGGAGAAAGGGGGAGAGAGGTAGTGAGAGAGAGACGGTGGGAGAGATGGAGAGGGGGGAAATAGGGAGGGATGGAAGGAGGGAGAGAGAGAGAAGGAAGAAGAGAGAGGGGGGAAGAGAAAAGGGAAGACAATTGAGTCAACAACATTTCAATCTTCAAAAGCCTGCTGTGAAAGAAAACCTCAGGCCTATCTGCAGAAACACAAAGCATAACAGAGAGCAGTGAGAGTGAGGCGGTGTGCATGTGTGATATATGGTGTACACGGTTTCTTTTGCTCTCTCTCTCTTCTGCATCTCCATGAAGGCCGTGCGTCATTGTTGTGCCTCTGAGCGAGACAAGCTTTACAGACAAACTACCAGACGACAAGTTTTCCCTGCACCTAAAGCCGGTACATGTTACCGCAATGTGTATAAGTGTATAATGTGTGCAGGGAAGCTGCTGGAAGTGCCTTCTCAACGGGGGGGTGTAGAGAATCCCACTAGCATGATCAGATACACACACACACGTCCTTCTAGATAAAAGGTTGACTCTTACGTGGTAAAAGGGTGAATGAGTTAGAGAGATGCAGTAGCATGACCCAACAGGAGTGTTCTGTCCCTCTAGGGGAGATGTGCTGCCGAAGCCATGGAGAGACGCTCATAGCCGTCGGTTTGAACTTTCTTCCTTTAAAAAGAGTTATTTAATGTTCACCTGAGACACCTGGACAGAGGTGGGCGGGTGTGCGTGTGCATTAACAGGGCAAGGGGGGGTGTAGTGAGGTTTGAGGCGTCCCGTAAATCTTGGTGCCCTACAGTACCTGGCATGTCAAGGGCGTCGCCATAGCACCATAGACAGATGTTAGACAGACCCATGTTATTTATGGGCTGCCTCACTTATCACTGAGGTAACAGTCTGAGCAGAGGGGTGTGTGTACGTGTGGGATAGGGGTGGTGGGACAGGTGTTCTGCAGCGGCCATTTTGTTGGAGAATCAAAGGGTGTATCTGTATAGTCTGATGTGAACATCTAGTCTAGTGAAAGGGTGTATCTGTATAGTCTGATGTGAACATCTAGTCTAGTGAAAGGGTGTCTCTGTATAGTCTGATGTGAGCTACTAGCCTAGTGAAGTAGAAAGTGAACCCATATTGTTTTCAACCATCCTGTGTTTCAGATCAGGTGATAAGAAGGAGCCATACTGTCCTGCTGACTGTTACTGTTATTACTGACTAACCACAGCCTGTTTCTGTTTGTTTGACTAAGTAATCAGTCGTTTAACCAGGAAGCTCCGTGCTCTGACCGCCTGTCTCTACAACAGGGGAGTGTGTGTGTGTGTGTGTGTGTGTGTGTGTGTGTGTGTGTGTGTGTGTGTGTGTGTGTGTGTGTGTGTGCATTTCTCTCCTTTATTCTAAGTCCCTCCTTCTTTTCACACTCCAAAGGCGGAGTTAATCTCTCTTCTCCACGTCACTGGCTGGCCACACACACGCACACACACACGCACGCACGCTCGCACACACACTCACTCACACACACACACACACACACACACACACACACACACACACACACACGCACACACGCACACACGCGCGCTAGGCTGAAGCTGGAGAATTGTGGGAATAATTAAGTGATAATTAAGGTCTTTTTAATGATTTGATTCAGTGGCTCTGCAGCATTAAGAGAGCCACTCACCTCGCCAGCCTATTACTGTGACCTTGACTTGACTAACACACCAAGAAAGAGCCAGATCAGCTGTGGTGTAATTAAAGGTTAGAGGAAACGTAAAGGTTAAAACACACACACACATATATATATACACACACACACACATATACACACACACACACATATATATATATACACACACACACACACATATATATATATACACACACACACACACACACACACACACATATGTATATACACACACACACACATATATACACACACACATATACACCCACACACACACACACACACATATATACACACACACACACACACACACACACACACACACACACACACACACACACACACACACACACACACACACACACACACACACATATATACACCCACATAAGTACACACACACACACACACAAACACACACACACACACAATACCACTCACAATGCAAAGTCTCCATGGAGACATGAAATGTAATGTTCCGATGACTGATATGGTCTCTGATTGCTGAAAATAGTGTGTGTCTCTCTGTGTGTGTGTGTGTTAAAGTGGCTGATTTGCTGATATAGACTAGGAGACAGTGTGTTTAATTAAGTGGGAGAGTCGTGTTAAACTCTGTGGTTTTAAAAGCAGAGGTAAAGTGGCCTTACACAAGTGTGTTTCACCCCCAACGTCTCTCTCCTCGTTAAGAGTAAAATGAGCTGTGTGAGTCCTTAACCGTCTCATTCCCAGAGAGACAGCATATTTCCATTACCATCCAGTCTGTCAGATCTTCCCACTGCAATTCATAGTGGCCTAGAGAAATGCTTCCTTATTAAATCTACTGTCTGTTCAAGCCCTGGATTTCCACACTTTTAATAGCTGCAGTCTATTAAGCATGTACAGGAGAGGGAGTATGTCTGTACTGTCTGTGGGCCTGTGTGGGCGTGTCTGTACAGTCTGTGGGCCTGTGTGGGCGTGTCTGTACAGTCTGTGGGCCTGTGTGGGCGTGTCTGTACAGTCCGTGGGCCTGTGTGGGCGTGTCTGTACAGTCCGTGGGCCTGTGTGGGCGTGTCTGTACTGTCCGTGGGCCTGTGTGGGCGTGTCTGTACTGTTTGTGGGCCTGTTTGAGTGTGTCTGTACTGTCTGTGGGCATGTTTGAGTGTGTCTGTTCTGTCTGTGGGCATGTTTGAGTGTGTCTGTTCTGTCTGTGGGCCTGTTTGGGTGTGTCTGTTCTGTCTGTTGGCCTGTTTGGGCGTGTCTGTACTGTCTGTGGGCCTGTGTGGGCGTGTCTGTACTGTCTGTGGGCCTGTTTGAGTGTGTCCGTACTGTCTGTGGGCCTGTCTGAGCGTGTCTGTACTGTCTGTGGGCCTGTGTGGACGTGTCTGTACTGTCTGTGGGCCTGTGTGGGCGTGTCTGTACTGTCTGTGGGCCTGTTTGAGTGTGTCCGTACTGTCTATGGGCCTGTTTGGGCGTGTCTGTACTGTCTGTGGGCCTGTGTGTTTGTGTCTGTACATCACAGGAGGTTGGTGGCACCTTAATTGAGGAGGATGGGCTCGTGGTAATGACTGGAGCGGAACCAGTGGAATGGTATCAAATACATCAAACACAAAGTTTCCATGGAAACCATGTGTTTGATACCATTCCCTTGACTCCGTTCCAACCTTTATTATGAGCCCATCCTCCCCTCAGCAGCCTCCACTGCTGTACATGCCTGTGTGCGTATTTGTATGTGGTGTGTGTGTGTACCTTTTTGAGTGTGTATGTGGACACATTTCTGTATGTGTGTGAGGTGAGAAGGTTGGGGGGGGGGGGGTGTTTGGACACGGCAGTGCTGTGTTAAATATTTGACAGTCATGTAGTGTGTGTTCTGTATACTGTATGTGACTGTGAGTTATGTGTATGTGTGTTTGTGTGTTAAATATTTGACAGATGTGTAATGTTGCCCACTAGGTAAGATCGGTTGCCATGTCAACCAACGGAACAAACACACTCCAGTCCCCAACACACACCCAGCTCACAGCACCTCATCACACACCCCTAACCAATCAACAACCAGGACAGCTAACATAAGCTCTCGCTGACCACAAGGAGTGTGTGTGGCTGAGCTTCACGTTGAGGACATAAACACTTGTTTATGTTGTCAACTTTGGTCAACTTTGGTTATGCTCACTGATAGGGAGGTGTTCAACCACTATACAGGCTTTAGAGAATTGGAAAGTATGAGATTTTGTGTGTGTGTGTGTGTGTGTGTGTGCACATTTGTATATCTGTGTGTGTTTGCGTGTTACACTCTGTTCAAAGGCCTCAAAGCTCTCAGTAACTGTGCCAGAGGATTCAATCACAGCCAGTGTGTCAGCACCTCCACACAGACACATCTAAACATGCTGGGCTGGGACTGAGCCCACGAAGGAGTGTGTGTTCATGTCATATGAGTGTGTGTTACCTGCTGTAGCATGATGGCCTGTTGTTGTTGCAGCAGGGCCTGTAGCTGAGCAGGGGACAGGATCTGCTGCATCTGTTGAGGACTGATCATCTGGGGGGCCAACATAGTCATGGACACTGGCACCTGGAGGGAGAGGACCACAGAGAGGGTGACATACACACTGAGTGTACAGAACCACTTCCATGACAGACTGACCAGGTGAATCCAGGTGAAGGCTATGACCTCTTGTTGACGTCACTTGTTAAATCCACTTCAATCAGTGTAGATGAAGGGGAGGAGACAGGATTGTTAAGGCTTGAGACAATTGAAACATGGATTGTGTCTGTGTGCCCATTCAGAGGGTGAATGTGTAAGACTAAAGATTTAAGTAGAATTCTCCACCACCCAAAGGACATCCAGCCAACTTGACACAACTGTGGACAACATTGGAGTCAACATGGGCCAGCATCCCTGTGGAACACTTTCAACACCTTGTAGAGTCAACATGGGCCAGCATCCCTGTGGAACACTTTCAACACCTTGTAGAGTCAACATGGGCCAGCATCCCTGTGGAACACTTTCAACACCTTGTAGAGTCAACATGGGCCAGCATCCCTGTGGAACACTTTCAACACCTTGTAGAGTCAACATGGGCCAGCATCCCTGTGGAACACTTTCAACACCTTGTAGAGTCAACATGGGCCAGCATCCCTGTGGAACACTTTCAACACCTTGTAGAGTCAACATGGGCCAGCATCCCTGTGGAACACTTTCAACACCTTGTGGAATCCATGTCCAGACGAATTCAGGCTGTTCTGAGGGCAAAATGGGTGCAACTCAATATTAGGAAAGTGTTCTTAATGTTTTGTACACTCAGTGTATCACTCTGTGACACATATTGCTGGAATGGTGAGAAACTTGGCAGTGTGAGAAAACAGAGAGATGTAATCTCCTTATGGAATATAAAGTCATATCTGGTCCAATAAACAGATGATTATGATCCACACAATCAGGTCTTTGAGAGCAGAACAGAACAACAATCAGATTAGATGTTATCTGGAGGCAGGCTGGGACATAGACTCACATATGGCAGCAAACAGTAATGCACCATGTGAGCAGATTGTAAACACACACACACACACACACGCACACACACACACACACACACACGGATTTGTCAGCGTACAGTGATGCGTCGTCAGGGTAGCAGATACGCCGTGACGCTAATCTGATTACAAACATACTATGACTGAATGGAGGCAAACTAACCACTCAGAGAATAATACACACACACACGCACGCACACACACACACGCACGCATGCACACGCACGCACGCACGCACACACACACACACACACACACACACACACACACACACCAACAGAGTAACAGAAAGACTGGCATTGATGCTATCCTCTGGCCAGGGGCTAACTCAAAGAGCATTCACCTGTCGATTGAACACACACCAAGCACACATCCACCTGATGACTAAGAGCTTCCGTCCTCAGAAAATTTGCCTCAAACACTCCAGAGTTCACAGCCACCAATTACACTCCAGTCAGCCCACAGAGAGAGAGAGAAGAGAGGGAGAGAAGAGAGGAGATAGAAGAGAAGAGTGGGGAGAGAGAGTGTAAGAAAGGGAACGGGGGGGGGGAAGAGAGACAGAGACAGAGACAGAAATAGACACAAAAAGAGAGAGAAAGATAAATCCATATGGTTGTTCAGTCCTACAACTGATGCCCAGCAGGTAAGCTATGTTTCTCTTCACTGAGAGATAGAGAAGGACAAAGAGAGAGGGGGAGAGAGAATGAGAGCGTGAAAGAGAGAGAGAGCGAGAGAGAAAGAAAGAAAGAGAGGGATGATTACTTCTCCCTTTACAGCCTACAGTGGACAGCTCAATAAAAATAATACTCTGTGCTCAATACAAATAAGGGCTGTTAGGAAGAGATGGCTGCTTTTACAGAGATATACGACCCTGCTTTAGAACCTCTCATATACGGACATTCATCTTCAATCCTCTGTGGAAAAACAGAGCTTCTCTACCCTTCTGTCTCTCTACCCCCTCTCTCTCTCTACCCCTCTCTACCCCCCCTCTCTCTTTCTACCCCTCTCTACCACCCTCTCTCTCTCTCTACCCCCTCTCTCTCTTTCTACCCCTCTCTACCCCCTCTCTCTATTTCTACCCCTCTCTACAACCCTCTCTCTCTCTACCCCTCTCTACCCCCTCTCTCTCTTTCTACCCCTCTTTTACCACCCTCTCTCTCTCTACGCCTCTCTACCCCCTCTCTCTCTTTCTACCCCTCTCTACCACCCTCTCTCTCTCTCTACCCGTCTCTACCACCCTCTCTCTCTCTAACCCTCTCTACACTTCTCTCTCTCTCTACCCCTCTCTACCACCCTCTCTCTCTCTACCCCTCTCTAGCCCCCTCTCTCTCTCTCTCGCTCTCTCTTTCGCGCTCTCCTTCTCTCTCCCTCCCCCTCTCTCGCTCTCTACCCCGTCTATCGCTCTCACTCTCTCTCTACCCCCTCTCTCTACCCCCTCACTTACTTTCTCTCTCTCTACCCCTCTCTACCTTTCTCTACCTGTCTCTCTCTCTACCCCTCTCTATTCTTCTTTACCCTTCTCTCTCTCTCTACCCCCCTCTCTATCTCTCTACCTTTCTCTCTCTCTCTCTACCCTTATCTCTCCCTCTCTACCCCTTGTGCCCTCTCTCTCTCTCTAGCGCTCTCTCTGATATTGGCAGTCATGTGTTTCGCAGCACTGATGGCTACCCGTCTCTCTTAGGAGTCTATCTATTCCCCGCCTGAGGGGCGGCAGGGGAGAGAGGGAGAGCTGTCAGTGGTAAATTAAATCTGTAAAGGGCTGATTTGACTTTGTAAACAAGATTGGCCATAAATACTAACACCCCCTCCCTCCCTCACTCCCTCCCTCCCTGTGTTATCAGCTGCAGCCTGTGTGTCGGGCCCTGTCCAATCCCTTATTGTAAGCTGCCGTATCGTGATCAAACAAGCCATCCATAACCCAACACACTCCCTCATCACAGGGAGAGGAGGAGAGAGGGGGAGACTGAGCGGGATGGCGAGGGTAAGGAGTAAAGGGAACAAGGGTAGACAGGTACAACAGGGGTGGCTGCTAAGAGAGCAAAGTCTATCCCCCTGTCTTTCTGTGTGTCTGCAGAGGAAGAGTTATTTACCCATGAGGGGAAACCAATGATGTGTATAAACCCTGGATGACTGACAGGGGGCGCTGTATTGAAGCCACCACACAGACATCTTAGTACTCCTCTATTGTAAAACCTTACAGACACCATAACGCATACTTTTAAGCAGGTGTGATGGGTGGTTGAGGAGCGGGTGAGGGTGAGGGAGGGGTTGTGTACGCTTGGCGTCATGCCAATTTGGCTCTGCCTGCACTGCCGATGCTGCTCGTCACTCTTGGCTGGAAAATTAAAACCTGTAATTAATTGCTCTTGTGCATCCCATTCTCTTCGCCTGTCACACACACACACACACACACACACACACACACACACACACACACACATTCTCACCCCCTGACAACCCATACATTCTATTTTATACACATGCTCATTGACATTTTCAAGTTGCAGGCGCAATAATTACTGCGTTATAGCACCTTTCTGTGTGTTGGTGGATGCACTGATGGCAGGCATGAATGTGTGTGTATGTGTGTGTGTGGGGGGGGGGGGGGGTGACAGGGGCTGAATGCTGAGTTGTTAAGGTTTGACGGCATTAATTGCCACTATAATCTAATATCACAAAGCGGTGTGATTACGGAGGCGCGCAGTGCAGCGGCTATACCTCGCCACCGCCTCCCAGCGCCAGGGAGAAAACAAAAGGGGCGCCATTAGCGGGTTGACGGGCCCTAACAAAAGACGCTCACAATGTGGAATTATATTTTCATTCGGCTTTGTCTCTCCCCGTGAATGATTTCTCCCCTTTCATTGCCCTGTGAATAGGGGAGAGAGTGAAAAGCCAGGCGATTTGAAGTCAGCCATTTATTAAATGCATTTAATTTTTCACTCTCCTCTCTCTTTTTTTGAGGGGGCATTGCATGTTAATTTAAAAGAGAGAGATGCGAGGTAGATTAGAAGCGGAAGTGGAGAGGGGGAGAAGGGGGTGAGGGAGGGAGTGAGGTGGAATGAGACAGCTTACAGGCTGCACTCTAAAACCAAGACAAAGCCACACACTTTCCCTTTCAGAGAGACCGGAGAGAAAGGACGGAAGGAACGAGGAGGGAAGTGAAAGAGACAATAGAGAGATAGGGAGTAATTACAGACAGGATGAATCATGGAGGGGGATTGGTGGAATTTGTCCAATAGAAACTAGAAATTTGTCTACCTGAATTTGTCCAATAGAAACTCTCGTTTTCATTGCAAAACGTTTTGGACTAAGGATTACACCCTTGGTCTGGTACAGGCCCAAAGTGTGTGTGTGTGTGTGTGTGTGTGTGTGTGTGTGTGTGTGTGTGTGTGTGTACGTACATGTATGTGACAGGCGCACAGCACCAGCAGAGACTTACGGAGGTCAACCTTCGCCAAAGAGAGACACAGAGCAAAGGGCGATGAGGAAAGAGAGGTGAGAGTGAGAGGGGAGGAAAGAGAGGTGAGAGAGAGGGGAAGGAAAGAGAGGGGGAGGAGAGAGAGGGGAAGGAAAGAGAGGTGAGAGTGAGAGGGGAGGAAAGAGAGGTGAGAGAGAGGGGAAGGAAAGAGAGGGGGAGGAGAGAGAGGGGAAGGAAAGAGAGGTGAGAGAGAGGGGAAGGAAATAGAGGTGAGAGAGAGGGGAAGGAAAGAGAGGTGAGAGAGAGGGGGAAGGAAAGAGAGGTGAGAGAGAGGGGAAGGAAAGAGAGGTGAGAGAGAGGGGGGAAGGAAAGAGAGGTGAGAGAGAGGGGAAGGAAAGAGAGGTGAGAGAGAGGGGGGAAGGAAAGAGAGGTGAGAGAGAGGAGAAGGAAAGAGAGGTGAGAGAGAGGGGGGAAGGAAAGAGAGGTGAGAGAGAGGGGAAGGAAAGAGAGGTGAGAGAGAGGGGAAGGAAAGAGAGGTGAGAGAGAGGGGGGAAGGAAAGAGAGGTGAGAGAGAGGGGAAGGAAAGAGAGGTGAGAGAGAGGGGGGAAGGAAAGAGAGGTGAGAGAGAGGGGAAGGAAAGAGAGGTGAGAGAGAGGGGGGAAGGAAAGAGAGGTGAGAGAGAGGGGAAGGAAAGAGAGGTGAGAGAGAGGGGGGAAGGAAAGAGAGGTGAGAGAGAGGGGAAGGAAAGAGAGGTGAGAGAGAGGGGGGAAGGAAAGAGAGGTGAGAGAGAGGGGAAGGAAAGAGAGGTGAGAGAGAGGGGGGAAGGAAAGAGAGGTGAGAGAGAGGGGAAGGAAAGAGAGGTGAGAGAGAGGGGAAGGAAAGAGAGGTGAGAGTGAGAGGGGAAGGAAAGAGAGGTGAGAGAGAGGGGAAGGAAAGAGAGGTGAGAGAGAGGGGGGAAGGAAAGAGAGGTGAGAGAGAGGGGAAGGAAAGAGAGGTGAGAGAGAGGGGGGAAGGAAAGAGAGGTGAGAGAGAGGGGAAGGAAAGAGAGGTGAGAGAGAGGGGAAGGAAAGAGAGGTGAGAGAGAGGGGAAGGAAAGAGAGGTGAGAGAGAGGGGGAGGAAAGAGAGGTGAGAGAGAGGGGAAGGAAAGAGAGGTGAGAGTGAGAGGGAAAGAAAAGAGAGGGGGAGGAGAGAGAGGGGAAGGAAAGAGAGGTGAGAGTGAGAGGGAAAGAAAAGAGAGGGGGAGGAGAGAGAGGGGAAGGAAAGAGAGGTGAGAGAGAGGGGAAGGAAAGAGAGGTGAGAGAGAGGGGGAGGAAAGAGAGGTGAGAGAGAGGGGAAGGAAAGAGAGGTGAGAGAGAGGGGGAGGAAAGAGAGGTGAGAGAGAGGGGGGAAGGAAAGAGAGGTGAGAGAGAGGGGAAGGAAAGAGAGGTGAGAGAGAGGGGGGAAGGAAAGAGAGGTGAGAGAGAGGGGAAGGAAAGAGAGGTGAGAGAGAGGGCGGAAGGAAAGAGAGGTGAGAGAGAGGGGAAGGAAAGAGAGGTGAGAGAGAGGGGAAGGAAAGAGAGGGGGAGGAGAGAGAGGGGAAGGAAAGAGAGGTGAGAGAGAGGGGGAGGAAAGAGAGGTGAGAGAGAGGGGGGAAGAAACGAGAGGGGGAGGAGAGAGAGGGGAAGGAAAGAGAGGTGAGAGAGAGGGGGAGGAAAGAGAGGTGAGAGAGAGGGGCGAAGAAACGAGAGGGGGAGGAGAGAGAGGGGAAGGAAAGAGAGGTGAGAGAGAGGGGGAGGAAAGAGAGGTGAGAGAGAGGGGGAGGAAAGAGAGGGGGAGGAAAGAGAGGTGAGAGAGAGGGGGGAAGAAACGAGAGGGGGAGGAGAGAGAGGGGAAGGAAAGAGAGGTGAGAGAGAGGGGGAGGAAAGAGAGGTGAGAGAGAGGGGGGAAGAAACGAGAGGGGGAGGAGAGAGAGGGGAAGGAAAGAGAGGTGAGAGAGAGGGGGAGGAAAGAGAGGTGAGAGAGAGGGGGCAAGAAACGAGAGGAGGAGGAGAGAGAGGGGAAGGAAAGAGAGGTGAGAGAGAGGGGGAGGAAAGAGAGGTGAGAGAGAGGGGGAAGAAAAGAGAGGGGGAGGAGAGAGAGTGGAAGGAAAGAGAGGTGAGAGAGAGGGGAAGGAAAGAGAGGGGGAGGAGAGAGAGGGGAAGGAAAGAGAGGTGAGAGAGAGGGGGGAAGAAACGAGAGGGGGAGGAGAGAGAGGGGAAGGAAAGAGAGGTGAGAGAGAGGGGAGGGAAAGAGAGGTGAGAGAGAGGGGGGAAGAAAAGAGAGGGGGAGGAGAGAGAGGGGAAGGAAAGAGAGGTGAGAGAGAGGGGGAGGAAAGAGAGGTGAGAGAGAGGGGGGAAGAAACGAGAGGGGGAGGAGAGAGAGGGGAAGGAAAGAGAGGTGAGAGAGAGGGGAAGGAAAGAGCGGGGGAGGAGAGAGAGGGGAAGGAAAGAGAGGTGAGAGAGAGGGGGAAGAAACGAGAGGGGGAGGAGAGAGAGGGGAAGGAAAGAGAGGTGAGAGAGAGGGGAAGGAAAGAGAGGTGAGAGAGAGGGGGAGGAAAGAGAGGTGAGAGAGAGGGGGGAAGAAAAGAGAGGGGGAGGAGAGAGAGGGGAAGGAAAGAGAGGTGAGAGAGAGGGGGATTAAAGAGAGGTGAGAGAGAGGGGAAGGAAAGAGAGGTGAGAGAGAGGGGGGAAGAAAAGAGAGGTGAGAGAGAGGGGGGAAGAAAAGAGAGGGGGAGGAGAGAGAGGGGAAGGAAAGAGAGGTGAGAGAGAGGGGAAGGAAAGAGAGGTGAGAGAGAGGGGGGAAGAAACGAGAGGGGGAGGAGAGAGAGGGGAAGGAAAGAGAGGTGAGAGAGAGGGGGGAAGAAAAGAGAGGGGGAGGAGAGAGACACAGCCCTGTCGTTTTCAGAGAGTAGAGGGATAATTAGAGAGGTTGTTTGAAGAGGGAGTTTAACTGATTAACAAAGGAACAGAGGGAGAGAGGGAGCGAGAGAGAGATGGAAGGAGAAATAGGAAAAGGCATTGTGTCCCAGAGGGTTGGGAAGAGGGATAGAGAGGGTGGTGTATCACGCATTTCAATGAGGCTCCATCTCTCTCTCCTCTCCTCCCCTGATGACTTTTCATTCCAGATCTCTGTTTTCCATTTCAGATGAGCAGCTATATGGAGCACAGCTGGGCCTGCTAATAACCACAGTGTAGACTTTAACCGGAATGCATAGCCTTTTAAAACGGCCATCATTTGTGAAAGCAAAGTTAGTTGTACTGTATATGTGACGAACATGATGCCATGGCGAGTTGCAGACTTCCAAACTCTTCTAGGATGATGACTCTACAATATGGCTGAAGAGAGAGCTAGGGAAAGGGCCTTTTACTCTTCCATAGGGGCTTGTCGAGGAGCCAGTGATGTGTAGGGGTGTGTTGGTTGAGGGGGGGGGGTGGTATCATTTCCACTGTCAAGGGCAGTCTAGCTGTAATGAGCTTTGCACTAAATGACCGTATTTAAATACACACACACACACACACACACACACACACACACACACACACACAAACACACACTCTCTAAACGACTGTATTTAAATAAAGCAGTGATGAATACTGCAGCATTCTCTAGAGGCTCCTCTGCCAACTCATATTACTGGCTAATTATCACATGGCATGCTGCCGCACACCTAGACACACATACATACATACATACATACATACATACATACATACATACATACAGTCGTGGCTAAAAGATTTGAGAATTACACAAATATTTATTTCCACAAAATGTGCTGCTTCAGTGTCTCTAGATATTTTTGTCAGATGTGGAATACAGAATGGAATACTGAAGTATAATTACAAGCATTTCATAAGTGTCAAAGGCTTTTATTGACAATTACATGAAGTTGATGCAAAGAGTCAATATTTGCAGGGTTAACCCTTCTTTTTCAAGACCTCTGCAATCTGCCCTGGCATGCTGTCAATTAACTTCTGGGTCACATTCTGACTGATGGCAGCCCATTCTTGCATAATTAATGCTTGGAGTTTGTCAGAATTTGTGGGTTTTTGTTTGTACACCCGCCTCTTGAGGATTGACCACAAGTTCTCAATGGGATTAAGGTCTGGGGAGTTTCCTGGTCATGGACCCAAAATATTAATGTTTTGTTCCCCGAGCCACTTAGTAATCACTTTTGCCTTATGGCAAGGTGCTCCATCATGTTGGAAAAGGCATTGTTCGTCACCAAACTGTTCCTGGATGGTTGGGAGAAGCTGTTCTCAGAGGATGTGTTGGCACAATTCTTTATTTGTGGCTGTGTTCTTAGGCAAAATTGTGAGTGAGCCCACTCCCTTGGCTGAGAAGCAACCCCACACATGAATGGTCTCAGGATGCTTTACTGTTGGCATGACATAGGACTGATGGTAGCGCTCACCTTGTCTTCTCCGGACAAGCTTTTTTCCGGATGCCCCAAACAATCGGAAAGGGGATTCATCAGAGAAAATGACTTTACCCCAGTCCTCAGCAGTCCAATCCCTGTACCTTTTGCAGAATATCAGTCTGTCCCTGATGTTTTTCCTGGAGAGAAGTGGCTTTTCTTTGCTGCCCTTCTTGACACCAGGCCTTCCTCCACCAGTACAGAACTTGCTCAGGAATGGCAGCTGCAGGTATGAGTGTATCTTCACACACAGTGAGGCGAAGTCTTTTGGAAGTCCTTGCAGGTAACCATGATTGACAGAGGACAAACAATGATTCCAAGCACCACCCTCCTTTTGAAGCTTCCAGTCTGTTATTTGAACTCAATCAGCATGACAGAGTGATCTCCAGCCTTGTCCTCGTCAACACTCACACCTGTGTTAACGAGAGAATCACTAACATGATGTCAGCTGGTCCTTTTGTGGCAGGGCTGAAATGCAGTGGAAATGTTTAATGGGGATTCAGTTCATTTGCATGGCAAAGAGGGACTTTGCAATTAAATGCAATTCATCTGATCACTCTTCATAACATTCTGGAGTAAATGCCATCATACAAACAGGCAGCAGACTTTGTGAAAATTTATATTTGTGTCATTCTCAAACCTTTTGGCCATGACTGTACACACACACACACACACAAACATTAATATTTTTCATTGCGTGTAATATACATGTTAAATTGTCGTTTTTTTTCACACACACAGACATGTGTAGCACAGTATGGTGAGAGAAGGGAAACGGTATCTCCACCTCCCTGTTAGACTAACAATGTCCAGAATTGACAGTAATTCACACCATGCATCCTTCACCCCCTTACCCTCTGTGAGTGTTTTGATTATTGTGTTGTGTACATGTATATGACTGTGTGTACATGTATATGACTGTGTGTACATTTATAAGACTGTGTCTGAGTGTGTGACGGTTGCCCAGAAGAGTGATGTGAGAGAAAGGACCCTATAATCAGAGTATTAACAGCCTCTCCATCTAAGTGATCTATCCTGCCTGACGCTATATGGGGACACACAAGAGGCAGATCACTGAAACGATGACAAGGAGAAGGCATGAAGAAAAGAGAAATAGAATGACACACACCTCCCCCCCCCCTCCGTCATGCCCTCTCACGTTAGGAACAAACCTCAGCGCTGTTTATCGCTGTCACTAAGAATTACCTACCTCACCCTGGGAGGGACTACTGACACACACACAAAGGCACAGAGACAGACAGACACACAGACAGACACACAGACAGACACACAGCGACACACACACAAAGGCACAGGGACAGACAGACACACAGACAGACACACAGCGACACACACACAAAGGCACAGAGACAGACAGACACACAGACAGACACACAGCGACAGACACACAAAGAGTCTGCTATCCCCCATTTTCATGGTTTTGACTAGAAGGGATACCGCTAATATCAAAAGTGACTTTTCGTAGCAGGTTAGGAGAATCAGTTTAAGGTTAGGAAAAGGGTCAGGGTTAGCTAATATGCAAAAATCCTCCCTGACTCGAATCGAATATGCACATTTTTACATCACTTTGACATTAGCGGCATCCCTTCTAGACATGACCCTTTTCCATCCTGTCATCTTTCTGTCATTCTCTAATTTCTCGCCCCATTGGCTTTCAGCCCACACTATATCTCTCTCTCCCTCTATCTCTCATGGTGTGTGGGTAACTCCTCTGCTTCCTGTTGATTGGGTTCTGATTTGTTTATTTATAGAATCTTCTCACTGTCCCCTCCTTCCCTCCGACTCTCCATCCCGGCCTCCCTTCCTCCAGGTAAACATGCTGTCGTTACTCATTAGGCTGAAGAACGAGGGATGAGGGAGGTGAGAGTGGCCGTTAGCAGTATGGGGAATACCAGAGGAGGAGGAGGAGGAGAGGAAAACAGAGGAGAGGAGATAAGTGGCAAGGAGAAGGAAAGTGAAGGAGGAGAGAGGAAAACGGAATACCTGCTGGACTGAGAGGAGCAAAGGAGGAGAGGAGGGAATACCTATAGGCTAGGAGAAGAAAGGAGGGTGAATCTCAGGCTCAGGCCCTGAGCTTCATTAACAGAAAGAGAGAGCAGACGTAAATATCTCCATTGTCTGAAACTCCCTCTCTCCCTTTCTTTAATGTCTACCAGGGGCAGGGGCCACATTTCTCAGGGGGGAACTGATGAGGGAAGCCAGGTGGGGCTAGCGTTTAAAGCATTGCACTGCCCACTTCAAACAGTTCCCGGGGAGAAGGAAGGTATTATTTTATGAGAAGGGTGAAGGCTGCATGTGTGTGTCAGTGTGTGTGTGTGTGTGCGCTGAAAATGAAGGTTGAGGCCTATTATATGAGTGTGTGTATAGAGAATGAAGACTCTCATTACAGAGCTGATGACAAACACACCAATGGGTTACCAGGTGTTTGTCTCTACCTGTAACAGCTACCAGATACCAGGCCTTCTCTCCACCCCTATCTAAGAAAACAACATGGGCCTTACAGGGAAGACAGACTGGATGGATACCATATTATTTATGTAAATGAACTAGATTCTTCCACAGTCCTGTGAAGACCTGTGGAGGAGTGGGTAGTAAGTAGAATCATGTCATGACGTTGCTAGTGAGAGGAGAGAGGGGTTAGAGATACCGCAGAGAGGGCAAGGAACACATGTTCAGAAGACCTGTGGAGGAGTGGGTAGTAAGTAGAATCATGTCATGACGTTGCTAGTGAGAGGAGAGAGGGGTTAGAGATACCGCAGAGAGGGCAAGGAACACATGTTCAGAAGACCTGTGGAGGAGTGGGTAGTAAGTAGAATCATGTCATGACGTTGCTAGTGAGAGGAGAGAGGGGTTAGAGATACCGCAGAGAGGGCAAGGAACACATGTTCAGAAGAACATCATGTAGGTCGCCCAGAGTGGCCTTGAAAAACAAAAGGAGAGCCTCAGATGCAATATTTTAACAACCAAAAAAGACAAGCTGTCTTCATCAGGGTATAATGACTAGTTTATATAGTTTGGAAAGACCCACAGGTGTCTGTAATCGTGGCCGGGTGTGGCTTGATGTCAATGGTTGATTTACAGATATAAATAAAATATAGAAAAAACATAAATGGACAGCACACGATCAGAGATATAAATTGGCCACATAATCTGAAGCCATTCTGGTGATTCACCGTTTCAAATGTGCTAAATGCTCTGCAGTTGTGCATTTCTTTTTCTAATTTAGTAGCTCGTTATCTAGCTAGCTAGCTAAGTGGTTATCTTCTTGCAAAATCAAGCCTCTTGGTAATAGCAGAGAATCCCCTCCTAAATCAAGCTTCTTGGTAATAGCAGAGAATCCCCTCCTAAATCAAGCCTCTTGGTAATAGCAGAGAATCCCCTCCTAAATCAAGCTTCTTGGTAATAGCAGAGAATCCCCTCCTAAATCAAGCTTCTTGGTAATAGCAGAGAATCCCCTCCTGAATCAAGCTTCTTGGTAATAGCAGAGAATCCCCTCCTAAATCAAGCTTCTTGGTAATAGCAGAGAATCCCCTCCTGAATCAAGAGCCTTGCTGTCTAATATTGTTATTGTGCGTGCAGCAAACTGTGAGTTGCATTTTTAAGTTACTTGTATAACTTTATGAGCTGGGATGTTTGTCCTGCAAATAGTTTGTCAGAGACTGTATAAAAATGTTTGCATGCGCTCGTTAGCGTTTAGTTAGCATTTAGTTAGCATTTAGTTAGCATTCACTATGGGGTTTTACATTCGTTGGCATTTAGTTAGCATTCACTATGGGGTTTTTACATTCGTTGGCATTTAGTTAGCATTCACTATGGGGTTTTACATTAGTTGGCATTTAGTTAGCATTCACTATGGGGTTTTCACATTCGTTGGCATTACTAACCTTCATTTTAAAGAGGCTCACTGTGGTTTGAAAATAGCCTGCTTGTGTTCAGTGCCGGTATTACAGGATATACCGGGATGGTATACATGCACACAAATACACACCTCCCTCTGACGGGCCAGACAAATGGAAAAACCCTTCTGGAGCGGACGGCCTGAGACCAGCAAGTTCAAGTGGAAAATCCTCCTCCTTTATCCCTCCTCCTCTCCACCCCCGTCCACTCTCTCCATCTAATGCCCCAGTGCCTCAGAATAAAAATGACAACACATTTCCAGAGGGAACGACACACACACACACACACACACACACACTTTGGGTACTTCAGAGGGAAGTGTAAGAGGCCGTTATCGACCCGCCTTCATTACTGATTTCACTCATGTTTCAAATCACAAAATAGAGTTTCACACTCCACTACCCAGACCCAAACTCTCCCTCTCCATCCCCTCCCCACTATCCCCCCCTCCTCTACCTCTTCATCCTCCCTTCACTCCACTACCCAGACCCAAACTCTCCCTCTCCATCTCCTCCCCACTATCCCTCCCTCCTCTACCTCTTCATCCTCCCTTCACTCCACTACCCAGACCCAAACTCTCCCTCTCCATCCCCTCCCCACTATCCCTCCCTCCTCTACCTCTTCATCCTCCCTTCACTCCACTACCCAGACCCAAACTCTCCCTCTCCATCCCCTCCCCACTCCACCCTCCTCTACCTCTTCATCCTCCCTTCACTCCACTACCCAGACCCAAACTCTCCCTCTCCATCCCCTCCCCACTATCCCTCCCTCCTCTACCTCTTCATCCTCCCTTCACTTCACTACCCAGACCCAAACTCTCCCTCTCCATCCCCTCCCCACTATCCCTCCCTCCTCTACCTCTTCATCCTCCCTTCACTCCACTACCCAGATCCAAACTCTCCCTCTCCATCCCCTCCCCACTATCCCTCCCTCCTCTACCTCTTCATCCCCCCTTCACTCCAGCACCAGACCAGAATTCCCCCCCCTATATACCCCTATCCCTCTACCCCCATCCTCTTTTCACACACTGTCAATACACCATATAACCCCCAATACCCCTCCTCCCCCCATCTATCAAATAAAAGGAGAAAAACTGCCAACTAAGCACTTTCATTGAGTGGACAAAAGGAGTGCTTTGGGAAAAACACTTTGGGGAAAAAAGCATAGAAACTGTCTGCAGTGCAAACTGTTTTAAGTGAAATAGGTCTTAGCCCCTGATTCACTGGGCTAGCTGTGTAAGCTCTCAGAACTAGTCTTGGCTAACCTCAAATGAACTTAAACGGACGTTTTAGGTTATCAAAACAAGCTAACATGCCTCACACATAAACTTTCAGTTTAAGAATTACATGAAGTCATCAAGATTTAGTGGTGAACTTTATTTGAGGAAAGTCTGAATTAGATAAGTATGGCTTAGATAAGTCTGTTTCAGGCACAGGAGGTTGGTGGCACCTTAATTGGGGAGGACGGTCTCGTGGTAATGGCTGGAGTGGAATTAGTGGAATGGTATCAAATACATGCTCTGTTCCAGCCATTATTAGGAGCCGTTCTCCCATCAGCAGCCTCCACTGGTTTCAGGGTCAGACTAAGGGTAAGACCCTGTCTATTATTTTATTTAGTATAATTTGATCTGTAAAGGGGCCATAGCCCCCCCCCCCCCCCCCCCCCCCCTGTTCTTTCTCTCTCCCTCAGTGCCGGTGCCAGGCTCCCTCCACTGACACAGAGAAGAAAGGGAGGGAGGGAAGCTAATTAGCATTTCTCTAATGAGTCTTCATTTTTTCTAATTAAACAAGCTCCTTAATAATACATGAAAACAGGACATTCCACACACGCCAAGCTATTCGATTACACACACATACTGTACATACATGGTCTGGAGCCAAATGTGTGTGTGCCAATTGTGTGCGTGTGTGTGCCAACTGTACCAAAAGTGTGTGTGTGTGCCAAGTGTGGGTGGCACAGACTGCATTGTGATGCACATGTGTCAGGTCAGACAGAGAGACGTTCCAGAAGGAATTCCACTACAGAACACTACTTTTGACCAGAGGGCTTTAGGGAATATGATGTCATTAAATACATTTTTCAGCTCGGTCCCAAACTTCCCCTATCATTACTCATTTCAAAAAGTAATAATAATAATACAAAAGGTGAGATATGAAGACATATAATGGGGAGAGGAAGGAGAGCAGTGGAACTTTCTCTCCTCTCTGTCTCTCTCCCTCTCCGTCACTCTCTGTCCCTCAGAGAGAAGAGAACCATCTAATTATCAAGCTCCAGAAGATTCCATTATTCGTTAGGCCTCATTTGCATGTGTGAGAGCCCAACCTGAGCAGCAGCCATTTTGTGCCTGAAGTGAGTCGCTGTGTCACCAGTCGCTCAGTCGCTCCTCTGAATTGACTGGATTAAATGCCTTTTTCCCCGCAGCACTCACTCACACACCACTCATTCTTCCTCTCTGCCATTGTATGATTGTATCAATTACTTCAGTGGAGCTACCAAGATATGAAATTATAAAATATTCCTTTCAATAAAAGGTGCTGTTGAGCTTATAGTCACTTGGAGCAGAGAGAGAGAGAGAGAGAGACAGAGAGAGAGAGAGAGATAGAGAGAGAGAGAGAGAGAGAGAGAGAGAGAGAGAGAGAGGCCCTAAACAGAGAGTACACACTGGCA
>NC_048581.1:65901142-65903642 GCF_013265735.2 Oncorhynchus mykiss
CACACCACACACATACACATACACACACACACACACAACACACATACACACACATACATACCACACACATACACATACACACCACACACATACACACACATACACACCACACACATACACCAACACACACCATAAATCAGCACAGAGAAACGGGGAGGAGGGGTGAGACAGCAGGATGCACATTGGCTTCCTGACTCTCTGAAAGGGGGGGAAGGTTACTCAGTAAATATTGATTCATATGAAAAGATGTGGGATGTGGCTGCCCAATCTAACGGACAGAGAACTGTGATGTGGAGTGACACACCGTGTTACCCTAAACTGGAAACTATTACTCAATCAGCTTTCTGAGAAAACAATCATTTCACAAGTCCGTTGTATCGTATATTGTTATTGATATTACTAATAGTTCTCTATTATCTGTCCTGTGGCTGTAATAGTGGTTTGGCTAGAACTGAGAGTGTGAAAAGACAGAGGGAGAAGGAGAGAGGGAGGAGGAGAGAAGGAGAAGGAGAGAAGGAGAAGGAGAGAAGGAGAAGGAGAGAGGGAGAAGGAGAGAGGGAGGAGGAGAGAATAAGAGGAGAGAGAGAAGACAGAGAGAGGAGAGAGAGAGTAGAGAGAGAGAGATGAGAGAGAGAGGAGAGAGAGAGGGAGGAGAGAGAGGGGAGAGAGGAGAGAGAGAGTAGAGAGAGAGAGAGGGATGAGAGAGACCGGAGAGAGAGGGAGGAGAGAGGAGAGAGAGAGGAGAGAGAGGAGAGACAGAGGGAAGAGAGTGAAAGAGGGAGAGAGTAGAGAGAGAGAGAGTAGAGAGAGAGGGAGGAGAGATAGGAGCGAGAGATAAGAGGAGAGAGAGAGAGAGAGGATAGAGAGTATAGAGAGGGAGGAGAGAGAGAGTAGAGAGAGGAGAGAGATGGAGGAGGGAGAGAGTAGAGAGAGAGAGAGTAGAGAGAGAGGGAGGAGAGATAGGAGCGAGAGATAAGAGGAGAGAGAGAGAGAGAGAGAGAGAGAGAGAGAGAGAGAGAGAGAGAGAAAGAGAGAGAGAGAGCGAGAGAGAGAGAGAGAGAGAGAGAGAGAGAGAGAGAGAGAGAGAGAGAGACAGAGAGAGAGAGAGAGAGAGAGAGAGAGAGAGAGAGAGAGAGAGAGAGAGAGAGAGACAGAGAGAGAGACAGAGAGAGAGAGAGAGAGAGAGAGAGAGAGACAGAGAGAGAGAGAGAGAGAGAGAGAGAAAGACAGAGAGAGAGAGAGAGAGAGAGAGAGAGAGAGAGAGAGAGAGACAGAGAGAGAGAGAGAGAGAGAGAGAGAGAGAGAGAGAGAGAGAGATACTATAGAGGAGGCTCCTGTGTACAATCACATTAATGGCCTAAGTATAGAAAACCATCTGCATCAAAGACACTTGCTACTTTTGCTGAGACCGCAATTAAAATACACACACACACCTTCACGCTTAAATAACACTGTAAGACTACCCCTGGAACCCCCTCCCATATGTTGGTTTGACCTGAGCTTTGGCGGAACACACATACGTGCCCCCCCCCCCCCCCCCCCCCCCCCCCCACACACACACACACACGGCCTGCCCAGCTTTCTGGCATGTGGTGTGAATTACTCCTCACAGTCTTTATATCAGCTCAAGCAGACGTGTGTGTGTGTGTGTGTGTGTGTGTGTTGGCCCAAGCAGACACGTCTGGCAACAATAATGGACAATTCTGTCCAAATTACCTCCCTGATTACTACTATATTAAATAGGTATTTATGGCTTTCACTAACGCTACTACCACGCAGAGGTGATGCCTGTCTCCTCTGTGTGTATCCTGCAGTAGGTGATGCCTGTCTCCTCTAACCCTCCTCTCCTCTGTGTGTATCCTGCAGTAGGTGATGCCTGACTCCTCTAACCCTCCTCTCCTCTGTGTGTATCCTGCAGTAGGTGATGCCTGTCTCCTCTAACCCTCCTCTCCTCTGTGTGTATCCTGCAGTAGGTGATGCCTGACTCCTCTAACCCTCCTCTCCTCTGTGTGTATCCTGCAGTAGGTGATGCCTGACTCCTCTAACCCTCCTCTCCTCTGTGTGTATCCTGCAGTAGGTGATGCCTGACTCCTCTAACCCTCCTCTCCTCTGTGTGTATCCTGCAGTAGGTGATGCCTGTCTCCTCTAACCCTCCTCTCCTCTGTGTGTATCCTGCAGTAGGTGATGCCTGACTCCTCTAACCCTCCTCTCCTCTGTGTGTATCCTGCAGTAGGTGATGCCTGACTCCTCTAACCCTCCTCTCCTCTGTGTGTATCCTGCAGTAGGTGATGCCTGACTCCTCTAACCCTCCTCTCCTCTGTGTGTATCCTGCAGTAGGTGATGCCTGACTCCTCTAACCCTCCTCTCCTCTGTGTGTATCCTGCAGTAGGTGATGCCTGTCTCCTCTAACCCTCCTCTCCTCTGTGTGTATCCTGCAGTAGGTGATGCCTGACTCCTCTAACCCTCCTCTCCTCTGTGTGTATCCTGCAGTAGGTGATGC
>NC_048581.1:65906142-65936142 GCF_013265735.2 Oncorhynchus mykiss
AGAGAGAGAGAGAGTGAGAGAGAAAGAGAGAGAAAGAGAGACAGGTGGGTACCATATGCTGTAGTAATCCATCAGGACTGACTGAGGTCCATTGTTGACGGCCGAAACAACCCAGAGTCTCCCCCGCCCCCCCCTCCCCCCCCCCGTAGTAAAACAGCCCCAGGGAAGACAGTGGGCTGTTCTTGGGGGGTTTCCGGGGGGAGGAGTGGGAGGTGGTAGTTGGTATCATGTTACTCCGAGAGAGAACCTCACTCACTCATGAGTATGGACTCAACAGAATACTACAACCAACCCAAAACTACAACTAAAAATCAAAAGCCTGGTGTAGTGACTAGATGGTGTTAGTTCTGCGGCATCCAGCACCACACGCAGGAGTTCAACACTAAACACCTGTCTCATGTAGCCTGACTAGGAGAGGAACGTGTTCTGTTGTCTTCTAACTTCTACACTATACTTCCCCCAGAGAGAGACAGAGAGGAACTGAAGGATCACTTGTCACACACCACTACTCCCCAACCTCTGTCTTCTGTCTAGTGCTATAACCCTGCTCTAGACATGCCAGTCAACTTGAAAGACAACTGAAGTCCTGCTCGAGCTTCTCCTCAGAGAGGCTTCAGATCCACCCTTTCTCCCCCCAGCCTCCCCTTAACTCCCCCTGTCTCCCCCATCCTAGCCACTTCAATCCCCTACCTGGGGTCTTACATACACAAAATAAACTTTGCTCTCTCTCTCTCTCTCTCTCCGTTTCTCTGTTTACTCGGACCAAGAAAAGGACCGAATAAAATAAGAGAGAGAGAGGAAAAAAGAGGGATGAAATTGAAGAGCTGTAACGTGAGCCAGCAACCAGTGTGTCTGTCATCAGAGGAGTTTGGCAGCATAATCACACCTGGTTTTACACACACACATACACACGCACATACGCACACACACACGCATGCAAACACACACACACGCACAGAGGGAGCGGGTTTGATTACAGAGGAGGTGACAGTTAGTGGGATTGCTTTATGACTTTGGGGCATATCTAAGTGAAGGCTTGGTTTCAGCCGCGGTCGCTCCTGATGTATCGCATGCATCACTGTCACTCACCACACAAACCATTCTCTCCCTCCCTCTCTAATTCTCTCTCTCTCTCGCTCTCTCTCTAATTTTCTCTCTCTCTCTCTCTCTCTCTCTCTCTCTCCCTCCCTCTCTCTCTCTCTCTGTGTCTCTCTCTCTCTCCCTCTCTAATTCTCTCTCTCCCTCTCTAATTCTCTCTCTCTCTCTCTCTCTGTCTAATTATCTCTCTCTCTCTCTGTCTCTCTCTCTCCCTCTCTAATTCTCTCTCTCTTTCTCTCTCTCTCTCTCTCTCGCTCTAATTATCTCTCTCTCTGTCTCTCTCTCTCCCTTGCTAATTCTCTCTCTCTCTCTCATTCTCTCTCTCTCTAATTCTCTCTCATTATCTCTCTCTCTCTCATTCTCTCTCTCTCTCATATTCTCTCTCTTATTTTCTCTCTCTCTCTCTCTCTCTCTCTCTCTCTCTCTTTCTCTTTCTCTCTCTCATTCTCTCCACCATCCAACTCACGAAACATGCACCCAAGTCTCACTTTGTGCCAAAACGCCCTTCCTCATCATGAATGTCAGCCTCTGTCTGTGACTGTAGAGAAGCCTCTGTCTGTGACTGTAGAGAAGCTTCTGTCTGTGACTGTAGAGAAGCCTCTGTCTGTGACTGTAGAGAAGCCTCTGTCTGTGACTGTAGAGAAGCCTCTGTCCGTGACTGTAGAGAAGCCTCTGTCTGTGACTGTAGAGAAGCCTCTGTCTGTGACTGTAGAGAAGCCTCTGTCTGTGACTGTAGAGAAGCCTCTGTCTGTGACTGTAGAGAAGCCTCTGTCTGTGACTGTAGAGAAGCCTCTGTGCCGTCTGTTGTTGATAAACCTCACTATTGCAGATACAGTCTAGACCCTTCAAACTCAACTCTGGACCTCGAAGTCAGTTCCACTGCATTTTTTCGTTGTTCCTCTCTAATCATGAACTGACTTAGACTTGGGACACCAGGTGGGTGCAATTAATGATCAGGTAGAACAGAAATCGAGCAGGCTCCAGACCTTGTAGGGTCAGACTTAAATGACCCTGGTCTGGACATATACTAAAATAGATCAGCTACGTCACTGTAATAATCCTGGGATTCCTGGGAATACAGCTGGTAACCAAATGACCTGGGAATGTCTGTTTGTCCGTCTGTGATTAGACAGATAGGGGATAGGGGGAATAAGGAAGGCTTGGGCCTGCGGAGAGAGTCAGGGTTTTCTGATCTCTGGGTTAGGGGACACAAAACTAAGGGGGATGTTTTTGGGAGCAATCTCTCATTAAAGCCTGCTAAACGGGCCAACATTACACTGACCAGACCTAACTCCTCTTTTCTCTCTCTTTCTTATTACTTGGGCAAAGCTTGCTAAACGGGGGCCAATTTCACAGTGGGTTACAAATAAACTCCACTCTGACCGGACTTCCCTCCTCCGTTTCTCCACCTCTCTCTTTACCTCTCTCGCTCTCTTTCGGGTTTTAATTAGTCTCTTCCTGACTTCTCCAATCCCAGCTTCTCTCCTCCACACATTTGTTTTCACTCAGAACCTAGGCTGGGCAGACTAAATATATACCTATATAATAACTGTACTAAAACTACTTGCTCATACCCCAAACTGGGCAGATTACCCTGAGCTGTCCAGCCGTCCGATTCAGCTATTTAATGTAATGTTTCCGCAATATAAAGCGCTGCTTTCGAGAGGTTTAAAACGGCTGCAGCAGGCCTCTCATGGCCCAGACTGCCCATTAAAGAAAGGAACGGCCGCGTTCAGAGCCAACGCAATAAAAAACTCACAAACTCCAAAAGAACTTCAAAATATGCTGTAATGTTTTAAAACCCTGAGCGTTTCAATATTTTTTTCACATCCTATTTTTCACAAAAGCGACCTGTTCTGACTCCCAGAGACCCTGCCGTGCTCCAGATGTGCGCTCCTCACCTCCAAGTCACACAAAAAGTTGTTTTTGTTCAATGAGGAAACCATCCCCGCACAGCGGCCGACTGCTATAATACTCAAATGTCTAAATTGAATCAAAAGAGCAGAAATATGATCATAAAATGAGCTGACTGAATATCCACAACGACCATGATAAAACTGACACACAAAAACTCAATGAAGTTTAAAGAAAAAATCACAACACAAACAGCTAATTACTCTACTGTTTTTGAATAAAGACAGAGAAATGTGAGGTAGAGGGTAAGAGAGGGAGAAAATGAGAGATGGATGAAGAGAGTGAGGGAGTGAAATAATGTAAAGTGGCACATGGAGAGATGAAGAGCATGAAAGGGGAAAATGAATATATGTTGTGGAAGAATGCAAGGACTGAAGGGAGAGAGGGAGAGAGAGATAGAGAGGGAGGGAGGTTTGATACATTCTGGCCAAGACAGCGACTACTGTAGGCTTCGGCACAGCCTAGCCGACTAATTGATGGCAAATAACACTGCTGCAATTTCCCTACGAACACACACACACTGCAGTTTCCCTACGAACACACACACACTGCAGTTTCCCTACGAACACACACACACTGCAGTTTCCCTACAAACACACACACACACTGCAGTTTCCCTACGAACACACACACACACACTGCAGTTTCCCTACAAACACACACACACACTGCAGTTTCCCTACGAACACACACACACACTGCAGTTTCCCTACAAACACACACACACACTGCAGTTTCCCTACGAACACACACACACTACAGTTTCCCTACGAACACACACACACACTGCAGTTTCCCTACAAACACACACACACACTGCAGTTTCCCTACGAACACACACACACACTGCAGTTTCCCTACGAACACACACACACACTGCAGTTTCCCTACGAACACACACACACACTGCAGTTTCCCTACGAACACACACACACTGCACTTTTCCTGCGGTTTACTCAACAACACAGCTCGTTTGGCAGGAGAGGAAGGTTTCATTCCAGACAGACCCAACCCATAGCGGAAAACACACACATTTTCTCTCTCTACTGATTGTTAATGTTTGACTCAGTTCTATCCTGCTGTATCCTGCTCAAGAGGGGACAGGAGTAAGAACTGAGGTCTAAGTTGGGTGACCTCGAGGGCTAAGGGGATGTCCTGGCTCCTCCAGCCCAGCCAAGGCTGCTCCTCAGTGGGGTGAGAAAGCAGGGCGGGCCCCCGATGAGGTTAGCACTAGACTGGCAAACAGACTCACATATGGAATGCATTTCACTGCTATTATTAATAACCAAGAAATCCAACTAATAATGTAGGCAGAACGCTGCCAAAACTAAACTCAGGAGACAGGGGGAAAACACACACACATATAAAGAAACACAAACACACACACACACACACACACACACACACACACACACACACACACACACACACACACACACACACACACACACACACACACATACACACACACACACGCACAAGAGTGTATTGGTTAAACAGAAGAACACTCTCACAGTCAGTATCTTTGAAATGTATTACCCAGCATGCTTGCTTAACCAGAAATAAAAACCTTTCATGTTTATGGTTCAGAGGGTTTTTACACCTGGTAGTGGCCGTAGACAGGGGGAAGTGTGTGTGTGTGTGTGTGCATGTGCGTGCGTGTGTGTGTGTGTGTGTAATGGTGACGTGCTGAAGAAGTCTTGGGGCAGACAAGCGAATATTAACGTGAACGATTTGACAAAACTCTGAAATGGGCCCACCTTCAACTTCCCTTATGGTTGCCAGGCGTGCTCTTGCTCTGTGTGTGTGTGTATATGTGTGTGTGTGTGTGTGTGTGTGTGTGTGTGTGTGTGTGTGTGTGTGTGTGTGTGTGTGTGTGTGTGTGTGTGTGCGTATGCGTGTGTGACAGGGTGGAGGGATGGATTGTGTGACTTAGGAAGGGGATAAATCCTATTGGAGGAAACAGTGATATCACAGCCAGCACTGTAAAGCCACGTCTCACTGATGGGACAGTCACGCATGCACATACACACACACACACACACACACACACACACACACACACACACACACACACACACACACACACACACACACACACACACACACACACACACACACACACACACACACACACACACACACACGCTCCAAGTCATCTCTCTCTCTAGGTCTGGGGAAAAGGGACCTCATCACAGTATCCTCCTCTCCCTGGGATGAGGAGGAGAAGAGAAGAAAGAGAGAGCAAGGCTGCATTCCTCTCCTCCTCCCCTGTGCCTTCTCCCTGTTGACTTTCATCTGTCTTTAAGATGGTTCCCACAAAGAGCCAGAGCAGGCAAGCTAATTAGCAACACTTAAAAAGGCCTCGGCAGCCATTGTGTGCACCCCCACACACTCTACTGTTTCCAGGGTAATTATGTTGAGAGTGGAGCTGTGACGATTTCTTTCTTTCCAGTTCTCCTTCTTCACTTTCTCTCTTTTTTTCTCTCTCTTTCTGTTGTAGTCTCTATTCTCTAAGCCTGGAGTGGAGCACTGGGGGAGAGATTATGGAAAAAGGGAGGAGAGACAGAGAGGGAGAGAGAGAGAGAGAGAGAGAGAGAGAGAGAGAGAGAGAGAGAGAGAGAGAGAGAGATGAAGGGAAAGGAAAAATAGTTCCCCCTGCTCCATGACTGGCCAGACCTTTGTTGCAGTGGTGCATTGTGGGTCCAGTGCTTTTCAAAGTGTACCAGAGATCCCCTACTGCTGGGAGTGTCTGTACCCCCTCTGTGTGTGTGTGTGTATTGGGGAGGGGGGCAATCTGTCTAGCGGCTCCTTTTGAGCATCTAACGCCTGACTAATGCTGGGACAGAACACACACACATACACAAACATACACACAATACCACACACTCTAAACACACGCCAATTAGTGTCAATTATGGCCACCGCTTCCTGACGTGGACAGCAGCCAATAGGAAATGAGCGCAACCAACGGTTAACAGCGATCGCCCAACTGTCATCCCCTCCTCCCTTCTGTCCCCCCTCCTTCTCTGTGCCACTTCTCTGTCCCCCCTCCTTCTCTGTGCCACTTCTCTGTCCCCCCTCCTTCTCTGTGCCACTTCTCTGTCCCCCCTCCTTCTCTGTGCCACTTCTCTGTCCCCCCTCCTTCTCTGTGCCACTCTGTTCCAACTCTCCCTCTTTTTCCTCCCCTCCTCTCTCTGACTCTCCTTTAAAACTCTTCCAACGTATTTCCCTCTCTTTCTGTCATTCATCCTCCTGCCTGAGGTCTCAACAGTGTGTCTCACAACCCTAACCCCGGATCACCCTGCCTACTGACCTCATGAACTCTAACCCACAACCCTTCACCGACGCTCTGACCCTAGCCTTGTGTGTATGTGTTTTTTTTGTGTGTGTGTGTCTGCTGATCCCACCACACAACTATGATCATCATGGCCATGGCCTTTGAACCTTAGTGTGTCGACAGTTAACTGCTTCTCAGTCTAAGCGAGGGGAAACGCTCACTGAACAGCTTGTGTGTCTGTTTGTGTGTCATATTTACCAGCCTATGTGTACTGGCCTACCCAAACAGGTATATGGCAACTAGGTCCTCTCATTTTCTCTCCCTCCCCCTTTCTCTTTCTCTCCTTCTCTCTCCCTCCTTTTCCTCTTTCTCTCCATCACTCTATCTACCCTTTTCCTCTTTCTCTCCATCACTCTATCTCCCCTTTTCATCTTTCTCTCCATCACTCTATCTCCCCTTTCCTCTTTCTCTATCTCCCCTTTTCCTCTTTCTCTCCATCACTCTATCTCCCCTTTTCCTCTTTCTCTCCATCACTCTATCTCCCCTTTCCTCTTTCTCTCCATCACTCTATCTCCCCTTTTCCTCTTTCTCTATCTCCCCTTTTCCTCTTTCTCTCCATCACTCTATCTCCCCTTTTCCTCTTTCTCTATCTCCCCTTTTCATCTTTCTCTCCATCACTCTATCTCCCCTTTTCCTCTTTCTCTCCATCACTCTATCTCCCCTTTTCCTCTTTCTCTCCATCACTCTATCTCCCCTTTTCCTCTTTCTCTATCTCCCCTTTTCCTCTTTCTCTCCATCACTCTATCTCCCCTTTTCCTCTTTCTCTATCTCCCCTTTTCATCTTTCTCTCCATCACTCTATCTCCCCTTTTCCTCTTTCTCTCCATCACTCTATCTCCCCTTTTCCTCTTTCTCTCCATCACTCTATCTCCCCTTTCCTCTTTCTCTCCATCACTCTATCTCCCCTTTTCCTCTTTCTCTATCTCCCCTTTTCCTCTTTCTCTCCATCACTCTATCTCCCCTTTTCCTCTTTCTCTCCATCACTCTATCTCCCCTTTCCTCTTTCTCTCCATCACTCTATCTCCCCTTTTCCTCTTTCTCTATCTCCCCTTTTCCTCTTTCTCTCCATCACTCTATCTCCCCTTTTCCTCTTTCTCTCCATCACTCTATCTCCCCTTTTCCTCTTTCTCTCCATCACTCTATCTCCCCTTTCCTCTTTCTCTCCATCACTCTATCTCCCCTTTCCTCTTTCTCTCCATCACTCTATCTCCCCTTTTCCTCTTGCTCTCCATCACTCTATCTCCCCTTTTCCTCTTTCTCTCCATCACTCTATCTCCCCTTTCCTCTTTCTCTATCTCCCCTTTTCCTCTTTCTCTCCATCACTCTATCTACCCTTTTCCTCTTTCTCTCCATCACTCTATCTCCCCTTTTCCTCTTTCTCTCCATCACTCTATCTCCCCTTTTCCTCTTTCTCTCCATCACTCTATCTCCCCTTTTCCTCTTTCTCTCCATCACTCTATCTCCCCTTTCCTCTTTCTCTATCTCCCCTTTTCCTCTTTCTCTCCATCACTCTATCTCCCCTTTTCCTCTTTCTCTCCATCACTCTATCTCCCCTTTCCTCTTTCTCTCCATCACTCTATCTCCCCTTTTCCTCTTTCTCTATCTCCCCTTTCCCTCTTTCTCTCCATCACTCTATCTCCCCTTTTCCTCTTTCTCTCCATCACTCTATCTCCCCTTTCCTCTTTCTCTCCATCACTCTATCTCCCCTTTTCCTCTTTCTCTATCTCCCCTTTTCCTCTTTCTCTCCATCACTCTATCTCCCCTTTTCCTCTTTCTCTATCTCCCCTTTTCATCTTTCTCTCCATCACTCTATCTCCCCTTTTCCTCTTTCTCTCCATCACTCTATCTCCCCTTTTCCTCTTTCTCTATCTCCCCTTTTCCTCTTTCTCTCCATCACTCTATCTCCCCTTTTCGTCTTTCTCTATCTCCCCTTTTCATCTTTCTCTCCATCACTCTATCTCCCCTTTTCCTCTTTCTCTCCATCACTCTATCTCCCCTTTTCCTCTTTCTCTCCATCACTCTATCTCCCCTTTCCTCTTTCTCTCCATCACTCTATCTCCCCTTTTCCTCTTTCTCTCCATCACTCTATCTCCCCTTTCCTCTTTCTCTCCATCACTCTATCTCCCCTTTTCCTCTTTCTCTATCTCCCCTTTTCCTCTTTCTCTCCATCACTCTATCTCCCCTTTTCCTCTTTCTCTCCATCACTCTATCTCCCCTTTCCTCTTTCTCGCCATCACTCTATCTCCCCTTTTCCTCTTTCTCTATCTCCCCTTTTCCTCTTTCTCTCCATCACTCTATCTCCCCTTTTCCTCTTTCTCTCCATCACTCTATCTCCCCTTTTCCTCTTTCTCTCCATCACTCTATCTCCCCTTTCCTCTTTCTCTCCATCACTCTATCTCCCCTTTCCTCTTTCTCTCCATCACTCTATCTCCCCTTTTCCTCTTGCTCTCCATCACTCTATCTCCCCTTTTCCTTTTTCTCTCCATCACTCTATCTCCCCTTTCCTCTTTCTCTATCTCCCCTTTTCCTCTTTCTCTCCATCACTCTATCTCCCCTTTTCCTCTTTCTCTCCATCACTCTATCTCCCCTTTCCTCTTTCTCTCCATCACTCTATCTCCCCTTTTCCTCTTTCTCTCCATCACTCTATCTCCCCTTTTCCTCTTTCTCTCCATCACTCTATCTCCCCTTTTCCTCTTTCTCTCCATCACTCTATCTCCCCTTTTCCTCTTTCTCTCCATCACTCTATCTCCCCTTTTCCTCTTTCTCTCCATCACTCTATCTCCCCTTTTCCTCTTTCTCTCCATCACTCTATCTCCCCTTTTCCTCTTTCTCTCCATCACTCTATCTCCCCTTTCCTCTTTCTCTCCATCACTCTATCTCCCCTTTTCCTCTTTCTCTATCTCCCCTTTTCCTCTTTCTCTCCATCACTCTATCTCCCCTTTTCCTCTTTCTCTCCATCACTCTATCTCCCCTTTCCTCTTTCTCTCCATCACTCTATCTCCCCTTTTCCTCTTTCTCTATCTCCCCTTTTCCTCTTTCTCTCCATCACTCTATCTCCCCTTTTCCTCTTTCTCTATCTCCCCTTTTCATCTTTCTCTCCATCACTCTATCTCCCCTTTTCCTCTTTCTCTCCATCACTCTATCTCCCCTTTTCCTCTTTCTCTCCATCACTCTATCTCCCCTTTTCCTCTTTCTCTATCTCCCCTTTTCCTCTTTCTCTCCATCACTCTATCTCCCCTTTTCCTCTTTCTCTATCTCCCCTTTTCATCTTTCTCTCCATCACTCTATCTCCCCTTTTCCTCTTTCTCTCCATCACTCTATCTCCCCTTTTCCTCTTTCTCTCCATCACTCTATCTCCCCTTTCCTCTTTCTCTCCATCACTCTATCTCCCCTTTTCCTCTTTCTCTATCTCCCCTTTTCCTCTTTCTCTCCATCACTCTATCTCCCCTTTTCCTCTTTCTCTCCATCACTCTCTCCCCTTTCCTCTTTCTCTCCATCACTCTATCTCCCCTTTTCCTCTTTCTCTATCTCCCCTTTTCCTCTTTCTCTCCATCACTCTATCTCCCCTTTTCCTCTTTCTCTCCATCACTCTATCTCCCCTTTTCCTCTTTCTCTCCATCACTCTATCTCCCCTTTTCCTCTTTCTCTCCATCACTCTATCTCCCCTTTTCCTCTTTCTCTCCATCACTCTATCTCCCCTTTTCCTCTTTCTCTCCATCACTCTATCTCCCCTTTCCTCTTTCTCTCCATCACTCTATCTCCCCTTTTCCTCTTTCTCTATCTCCCCTTTTCCTCTTTCTCTCCATCACTCTATCTCCCCTTTTCCTCTTTCTCTCCATCACTCTATCTCCCCTTTCCTCTTTCTCTCCATCACTCTATCTCCCCTTTTCCTCTTTCTCTATCTCCCCTTTTCCTCTTTCTCTCCATCACTCTATCTCCCCTTTTCCTCTTTCTCTATCTCCCCTTTTCATCTTTCTCTCCATCACTCTATCTCCCCTTTTCCTCTTTCTCTCCATCACTCTATCTCCCCTTTTCCTCTTTCTCTCCATCACTCTATCTCCCCTTTTCCTCTTTCTCTATCTCCCCTTTTCCTCTTTCTCTCCATCACTCTATCTCCCCTTTTCCTCTTTCTCTATCTCCCCTTTTCATCTTTCTCTCCATCACTCTATCTCCCCTTTTCCTCTTTCTCTCCATCACTCTATCTCCCCTTTTCCTCTTTCTCTCCATCACTCTATCTCCCCTTTCCTCTTTCTCTCCATCACTCTATCTCCCCTTTTCCTCTTTCTCTATCTCCCCTTTTCCTCTTTCTCTCCATCACTCTATCTCCCCTTTTCCTCTTTCTCTCCATCACTCTCTCCCCTTTCCTCTTTCTCTCCATCACTCTATCTCCCCTTTTCCTCTTTCTCTATCTCCCCTTTTCCTCTTTCTCTCCATCACTCTATCTCCCCTTTTCCTCTTTCTCTCCATCACTCTATCTCCCCTTTTCCTCTTTCTCTCCATCACTCTATCTCCCCTTTCCTCTTTCTCTCCATCACTCTATCTCCCCTTTCCTCTTTCTCTCCATCACTCTATCTCCCCTTTTCCTCTTGCTCTCCATCACTCTATCTCCCCTTTTCCTCTTTCTCTCCATCACTCTATCTCCCCTTTCCTCTTTCTCTCCATCACTCGATCTCCCCTTTTCCTCTTGCTCTCCATCACTCTATCTCCCCTTTTCCTCTTTCTCTCCATCACTCTATCTCCCCTTTCCTCTTTCTCTATCTCCCCTTTTCCTCTTTCTCTCCATCACTCTATCTCCCCTTTTCCTCTTTCTCTCCATCACTCTATCTCCCCTTTCCTCTTTCTCTCCATCACTCTATCTCCCCTTTTCCTCTTTCTCTATCTCCCCTTTTCCTCTTTCTCTCCATCACTCTATCTCCCCTTTTCCTCTTTCTCTCCATCACTCTATCTCCCCTTTCCTCTTTCTCTCCATCACTCTATCTCCCCTTTTCCTCTTTCTCTATCTCCCCTTTTCCTCTTTCTCTCCATCACTCTATCTCCCCTTTTCCTCTTTCTCTATCTCCCCTTTTCATCTTTCTCTCCATCACTCTATCTCCCCTTTTCCTCTTTCTCTCCATCACTCTATCTCCCCTTTTCCTCTTTCTCTATCTCCCCTTTTCCTCTTTCTCTCCATCACTCTATCTCCCCTTTTCGTCTTTCTCTATCTCCCCTTTTCATCTTTCTCTCCATCACTCTATCTCCCCTTTTCCTCTTTCTCTCCATCACTCTATCTCCCCTTTTCCTCTTTCTCTCCATCACTCTATCTCCCCTTTCCTCTTTCTCTCCATCACTCTATCTCCCCTTTTCCTCTTGCTCTCCATCACTCTATCTCCCCTTTTCCTCTTTCTCTCCATCACTCTATCTCCCCTTTCCTCTTTCTCTATCTCCCCTTTTCCTCTTTCTCTCCATCACTCTATCTCCCCTTTTCCTCTTTCTCTCCATCACTCTATCTCCCCTTTCCTCTTTCTCTCCATCACTCTATCTCCCCTTTTCCTCTTTCTCTCCATCACTCTATCTCCCCTTTTCCTCTTTCTCTCCATCACTCTATCTCCCCTTTTCCTCTTTCTCTCCATCACTCTATCTCCCCTTTTCCTCTTTCTCTCCATCACTCTATCTCCCCTTTTCCTCTTTCTCTCCATCACTCTATCTCCCCTTTTCCTCTTTCTCTCCATCACTCTATCTCCCCTTTCCTCTTTCTCTCCATCACTCTATCTCCCCTTTTCCTCTTTCTCTATCTCCCCTTTTCCTCTTTCTCTCCATCACTCTATCTCCCCTTTTCCTCTTTCTCTCCATCACTCTATCTCCCCTTTCCTCTTTCTCTCCATCACTCTATCTCCCCTTTTCCTCTTTCTCTATCTCCCCTTTTCCTCTTTCTCTCCATCACTCTATCTCCCCTTTTCCTCTTTCTCTATCTCCCCTTTTCATCTTTCTCTCCATCACTCTATCTCCCCTTTTCCTCTTTCTCTCCATCACTCTATCTCCCCTTTTCCTCTTTCTCTCCATCACTCTATCTCCCCTTTTCCTCTTTCTCTATCTCCCCTTTTCCTCTTTCTCTCCATCACTCTATCTCCCCTTTTCCTCTTTCTCTATCTCCCCTTTTCATCTTTCTCTCCATCACTCTATCTCCCCTTTTCCTCTTTCTCTCCATCACTCTATCTCCCCTTTTCCTCTTTCTCTCCATCACTCTATCTCCCCTTTCCTCTTTCTCTCCATCACTCTATCTCCCCTTTTCCTCTTTCTCTATCTCCCCTTTTCCTCTTTCTCTCCATCACTCTATCTCCCCTTTTCCTCTTTCTCTCCATCACTCTCTCCCCTTTCCTCTTTCTCTCCATCACTCTATCTCCCCTTTTCCTCTTTCTCTATCTCCCCTTTTCCTCTTTCTCTCCATCACTCTATCTCCCCTTTTCCTCTTTCTCTCCATCACTCTATCTCCCCTTTTCCTCTTTCTCTCCATCACTCTATCTCCCCTTTCCTCTTTCTCTCCATCACTCTATCTCCCCTTTCCTCTTTCTCTCCATCACTCTATCTCCCCTTTTCCTCTTGCTCTCCATCACTCTATCTCCCCTTTTCCTCTTTCTCTCCATCACTCTATCTCCCCTTTCCTCTTTCTCTCCATCACTCGATCTCCCCTTTTCCTCTTGCTCTCCATCACTCTATCTCCCCTTTTCCTCTTTCTCTCCATCACTCTATCTCCCCTTTCCTCTTTCTCTATCTCCCCTTTTCCTCTTTCTCTCCATCACTCTATCTCCCCTTTTCCTCTTTCTCTCCATCACTCTATCTCCCCTTTCCTCTTTCTCTCCATCACTCTATCTCCCCTTTTCCTCTTTCTCTCCATCACTCTATCTCCCCTTTTCCTCTTTCTCTCCATCACTCTATCTCCCCTTTTCCTCTTTCTCTCCATCACTCTATCTCCCCTTTTCCTCTTTCTCTCCATCACTCTATCTCCCCTTTTCCTCTTTCTCTCCATCACTCTATCTCCCCTTTTCCTCTTTCTCTCCATCACTCTATCTCCCCTTTCCTCTTTCTCTCCATCACTCTATCTCCCCTTTTCCTCTTTCTCTATCTCCCCTTTTCCTCTTTCTCTCCATCACTCTATCTCCCCTTTTCCTCTTTCTCTCCATCACTCTATCTCCCCTTTCCTCTTTCTCTCCATCACTCTATCTCCCCTTTTCCTCTTTCTCTATCTCCCCTTTTCCTCTTTCTCTCCATCACTCTATCTCCCCTTTTCCTCTTTCTCTATCTCCCCTTTTCATCTTTCTCTCCATCACTCTATCTCCCCTTTTCCTCTTTCTCTCCATCACTCTATCTCCCCTTTTCCTCTTTCTCTCCATCACTCTATCTCCCCTTTTCCTCTTTCTCTATCTCCCCTTTTCCTCTTTCTCTCCATCACTCTATCTCCCCTTTTCCTCTTTCTCTATCTCCCCTTTTCATCTTTCTCTCCATCACTCTATCTCCCCTTTTCCTCTTTCTCTCCATCACTCTATCTCCCCTTTTCCTCTTTCTCTCCATCACTCTATCTCCCCTTTCCTCTTTCTCTCCATCACTCTATCTCCCCTTTTCCTCTTTCTCTATCTCCCCTTTTCCTCTTTCTCTCCATCACTCTATCTCCCCTTTTCCTCTTTCTCTCCATCACTCTCTCCCCTTTCCTCTTTCTCTCCATCACTCTATCTCCCCTTTTCCTCTTTCTCTATCTCCCCTTTTCCTCTTTCTCTCCATCACTCTATCTCCCCTTTTCCTCTTTCTCTCCATCACTCTATCTCCCCTTTTCCTCTTTCTCTCCATCACTCTATCTCCCCTTTCCTCTTTCTCTCCATCACTCTATCTCCCCTTTCCTCTTTCTCTCCATCACTCTATCTCCCCTTTTCCTCTTGCTCTCCATCACTCTATCTCCCCTTTTCCTCTTTCTCTCCATCACTCTATCTCCCCTTTCCTCTTTCTCTCCATCACTCGATCTCCCCTTTTCCTCTTGCTCTCCATCACTCTATCTCCCCTTTTCCTCTTTCTCTCCATCACTCTATCTCCCCTTTCCTCTTTCTCTATCTCCCCTTTTCCTCTTTCTCTCCATCACTCTATCTCCCCTTTTCCTCTTTCTCTCCATCACTCTATCTCCCCTTTCCTCTTTCTCTCCATCACTCTATCTCCCCTTTTCCTCTTTCTCTCCATCACTCTATCTCCCCTTTTCCTCTTTCTCTCCATCACTCTATCTCCCCTTTCCTCTTTCTCTCCATCACTCTATCTCCCCTTTTCCTCTTTCTCTCCATCACTCTATCTCCCCTTTTCCTCTTTCTCTCCATCACTCTATCTCCCCTTTCCTCTTTCTCTCCATCACTCGATCTCCCCTTTTCCTCTTGCTCTCCATCACTCTATCTCCCCTTTTCCTCTTTCTCTCCATCACTCTATCTCCCCTTTCCTCTTTCTCTATCTCCCCTTTTCCTCTTTCTCTCCATTACTCTATCTCCCCTTTTCCTCTTTCTCTCCATCACTCTATCTCCCCTTTCCTCTTTCTCTCCATCACTCTATCTCCCCTTTTCCTCTTTCTCTCCATCACTCTATCTCCCCTTTTCCTCTTTCTCTCCATCACTCTATCTCCCCTTTCCTCTTTCTCTCCATCACTCTATCTCCCCTTTTCCTCTTTCTCTCCATCACTCTATCTCCCCTTTCCTCTTTCTCTATCTCCCCTTTTCCTCTTTCTCTCCATCACTCTATCTCCCCTTTTCCTCTTTCTCTATCTCCCCTTTTCCTCTTTCTCTCCATCACTCTATCTCCCCTTTTCCTCTTTCTCTATCTCCCCTTTTCATCTTTCTCTCCATCACTCTATCTCCCCTTTTCCTCTTTCTCTCCATCACTCTATCTCCCCTTTTCCTCTTTCTCTCCATCACTCTATCTCCCCTTTTCCTCTTTCTCTATCTCCCCTTTTCCTCTTTCTCTCCATCACTCTATCTCCCCTTTTCCTCTTTCTCTATCTCCCCTTTTCATCTTTCTCTCCATCACTCTATCTCCCCTTTTCCTCTTTCTCTCCATCACTCTATCTCCCCTTTTCCTCTTTCTCTCCATCACTCTATCTCCCCTTTCCTCTTTCTCTCCATCACTCTATCTCCCCTTTTCCTCTTTCTCTATCTCCCCTTTTCCTCTTTCTCTCCATCACTCTATCTCCCCTTTTCCTCTTTCTCTCCATCACTCTCTCCCCTTTCCTCTTTCTCTCCATCACTCTATCTCCCCTTTTCCTCTTTCTCTATCTCCCCTTTTCCTCTTTCTCTCCATCACTCTATCTCCCCTTTTCCTCTTTCTCTCCATCACTCTATCTCCCCTTTTCCTCTTTCTCTCCATCACTCTATCTCCCCTTTCCTCTTTCTCTCCATCACTCTATCTCCCCTTTCCTCTTTCTCTCCATCACTCTATCTCCCCTTTTCCTCTTGCTCTCCATCACTCTATCTCCCCTTTTCCTCTTTCTCTCCATCACTCTATCTCCCCTTTCCTCTTTCTCTCCATCACTCGATCTCCCCTTTTCCTCTTGCTCTCCATCACTCTATCTCCCCTTTTCCTCTTTCTCTCCATCACTCTATCTCCCCTTTCCTCTTTCTCTATCTCCCCTTTTCCTCTTTCTCTCCATCACTCTATCTCCCCTTTTCCTCTTTCTCTCCATCACTCTATCTCCCCTTTCCTCTTTCTCTCCATCACTCTATCTCCCCTTTTCCTCTTTCTCTCCATCACTCTATCTCCCCTTTTCCTCTTTCTCTCCATCACTCTATCTCCCCTTTCCTCTTTCTCTCCATCACTCTATCTCCCCTTTTCCTCTTTCTCTCCATCACTCTATCTCCCCTTTTCCTCTTTCTCTATCTCCCCTTTTCCTCTTTTTCTCCATCACTCTATCTCCCCTTTTCCTCTTTCTCTCCATCACTCTATCTCCCCTTTCCCTCTTTCTCTCCATCACTCCATCTCCCCTTTTCCTCTTTCTCTCCATCACTCTATCTCCCCTTTCCTCTTTCTCTCCATCAGGGGCGGCAGGGTAGCCTAGTGGTTAGAGCGTTGGACTAGTAACCGGAAGGTTGCAAGCTCAAACCCCTGAGCTGACAAGGTACAAATCTGTCGTTCTGCCCCTGAACAGGCGGTTAACCCACTGTTCCTAGGCCGTCATTGAAAATAAGAATTTGTTCTTAACTGACTTGCCTAGTTAAATAAACTCTATCACTCTATCTCCCCTTTTTTCTTTCTCTCCATCTCTCTCTGCTGGGTTTTCTCTCCTCCCTGTGTAGATCATCCAACCATGGCTGTGTTCAAAAGCCTCCTGATCTGTTCTGATCTGATCTGGTCTGTCCCCTACACTACAGAGAGAGGGGATGGATAGAATGGAAGTAAAATAAAGAAAGGGAAGATCGTACAACCATAGTAAAGCTAGACAGCTAGAAACTCAGAAATGTTGTCCTAGCAGCCATTTTCTGCCATGCCGAGTAGTGACAGAGAAGGCCAGATGGATGGATGGAGGGAAGACTGAGGGAGCGAGAGGGAGAGCAGTAACAAAATGGGGCCAAGGAGGAGAGAGAGAGAGAGAGAGAGAGAGAGAGAGAGAGAGAGAGAAAGGAGAGAGAGAGAGAGAGAAAGAAAGGAGAGAGAGAGAGAGAGAGAGAGAGAGAGAGAGAGAGAGAGAGAGAGAGAGAAAGAAAGAAAGGAGAGAGAGAGCGAGAGAGAAAGAGAGCAGGCTCAATCGAAATAAAGGTTGAATGGGATCCATGCCTCGCTCAACGGATCCTCAGGCCACTCAAACGCTCCTCTGGAAAAAGCTGTAAATTCTGTTCATTACCCCCCATAAATATGACATCCCAGCATTCCAGAATTAGGCCTCAATGTGTGAAAAAAATCATTAAACCAGGAATACAGAATACGGAGCAAGGAGGAGAAAAAGGCGGAGAAAGGGAGAGAGACAGACATGTGAAAGGCATTACTCTTCATGTGCGTTTTGTCTGAGCAGCAGTGTGTGTGTGTGTGCGTGTGTGTGTGTGTGTGTGTGTGTGTGTGTGTGTGTGTGTGTGTGTGTGTGTGTGTGTGTGTGTGTGTGTGTGTGTGTGTGTGTGTGTGTGTGTGTGTGTGTGTGTGTGTGTGTGTGTGTGTGTGTGTGTGGAAGGGAGTACATATGTCTTCAATCCACATAGTCAGTATTACGTGATCTTTACAGAAGAAAAAAAACTCTCTATCTGTCACATCGTCTGCTTTAAGCTGTGGTTTACTGAATAAATAATTACTGTGTGTGTGTATGTGTTGCATCTGCCCTAACCAGACCATATATCATCCTATCTGACTGTCCCCACTCCCCTGAGCTCTCAGTTTCATACAACATAATATCCTCATACAGCTTACTGGCAATCCTTATTTAAGACAACTCGCATTTTCTCGTCAATGTCCTACAGACATCAATGCATGATTAAACCAAAAGTCAAAAGGAGTGCTCAAGTCAGGATTCTAAAGTTAGGAGTCTGGATAAAATATATACAGAAAGATAAATGTGAGAAATGGAAGAAGGAAAACAATAGAGAGAGTGGAGAGAAGTGGGTTTGGGAAAAGAGTAGGGAGAAGGAGAACAGAAAAGAGAAAGAAAGGGGCCCCTTTTAAGAATGCAACAGGAAGTGGGCACTCTGGAGGTCCCTTTGTATCATCGTGGTAACAACAGTGGGTGTTCCATGATGCTGAGCAACGGTTCCCCCTTCCCCCTCTCACCTCAAACCACACTCTGTGACCTTTGGTGACCTGTGGTGACCCCAGACACAAAGTGTGAGGGCAAGGTCAGAGCAGAGGAATGCTTCTAGGAGGTGACACCACTCCACCAGACTGGCCCACGATTTACTGGCACACAAACACACACACACACACACACACACACACACACACACACACACACACACACACACACACACACACACACACACACACACACACACACACACACACACACACACACATACATACACACACATACACACATACACACACAAATACACACAAACACACACATACTTTGTCCAAATCACCTCTGTCCACAGAAGAGAAGAGACATTGGAACCGAGTTTAAACACATGCACACACACCCCTCCCTCCCTCCCTCCTTCACCCACCATCCTCTGTTATAACCAGCCCTCCCCTCCCTCCTTCACCCACCATCCTCTGTTATAACCAGCCCTCCCCTCCCTCCTTCACCCACATCCTCTGTTATAACCAGCCCTCCCCTCCATCCTTCACCCACCATCCTCTGTTATAACCAGCCCTCCCCTCCATCCTTCACTCACATCCTCTGTTATAACCAGCCCTCCCCTCCCTCCTTCACCCACCATCCTCTGTTATTACCAGCCCTCACCTCCATCCTTCACCCACCATCCTCTGTTATAACCAGCCCTCCCCTCCCTCCTTCACCCACATCCTCTGTTATAACCAGCCCTCCCCTCCCTCCTTCACCCACATCCTCTGTTATAACCAGCCCTCCCTTCCCCTCCATCCTTCACCCACATCCTCTGTTATAACCAGCCCTCCCCTCCCTCCTTCACCCACCATCCTCTGTTATAACCAGCCCTCTCCTCCCTCCTTCACACACCATCCTCTGTTATAACCAGCCCACCCCTCCATCCTTCACCCACCATCCTCTGTTATAACCAGCCCTCCCCTCCATCCTTCACCCACATCCTCTGTTATAACCAGCCCACCCCTCCATCCTTCACCCACCATCCTCTGTTATAACCAGCCCTCCCCTCCCTCCTTCACCCACATCCTCTGTTATAACCAACCCTCCCTTCCCTCCTTCCCTCCTTCACCCACCATCCTCTATTATAACCAGCCCTCCCCTCCCTCCTTCACCCACCATCCTCTGTTATAACCAGCCCTCCCCTCCATCCTTCACCCACATCCTCTGTTATAACCAGCCCTCCCCTCCATCCTTCACCCACCATCCTCTGTTATAACCAGCCCTCCCCTCCCTCCTTCACCCACATCCTCTGTTATAACCAGCCCTCCCCTCCATCCTTCACCCACATCCTCTGTTATAACCAGCCCTCCCCTCCATCCTTCACCCACCATCCTCTGTTATAACCAGCCCTCCCCTCCATCCTTCACCCACATCCTCTGTTATAACCAGCCCTCCCCTCCCTCCTTCACCCACCATCCTCTGTTATAACCAGCCCTCCCTCCCCTCCCTCCTTCATCCACATCCTCTGTTATAACCAGCCCTCCCCTCCCTCCTTCACCCACATCCTCTGTTATAACCAGCCCTCCCCTCCCTCCTTCACCCACCATCCTCTGTTATAACCAGCCCTCCCCTCCCTCCTTCACCCACATCCTCTGTTATAACCAGCCCTCCCCTCCCTCCTTCACCCACATCCTCTGTTATAACCAGCCCTCCCTTCCCCTCCATCCTTCACCCACATCCTCTGTTATAACCAGCCCACCCCTCCATCCTTCACCCACCATCCTCTGTTATAACCAGCCCTCCCCTCCATCCTTCACCCACATCCTCTGTTATAACCAGCCCACCCCTCCATCCTTCACCCACCATCCTCTGTTATAACCAGCCCTCCCCTCCCTCCTTCACCCACATCCTCTGTTATAACCAACCCTCCCTTCCCTCCTTCACCCACCATCCTCTGTTATAACCAGCCCTCCCCTCCCTCCTTCACCCACATCCTGTGTTATAACCAGCCCTCCCCTCCATCCTTCACCCACATCCTCTGTTATAACCAGCCCTCCCCTCCATCCTTCACCCACCATCCTCTGTTATAACCAGCCCTCCCCTCCCTCCTTCACCCACATCCTCTGTTATAACCAGCCCTCCCCTCCCTCCTTCACCCACCATCCTCTGTATAACCAGCCCTCCCCTCCATCCTTCACCCACATCCTCTGTTATAACCAGCCCTCCCCTCCATCCTTCACCCACCATCCTCTGTTATAACCAGCCCTCCCCTCCATCCTTCACCCACATCCTCTGTTATAACCAGCCCTCCCCTCCCTCCTTCACCCACCATCCTCTGTTATAACCAGCCCTCCCCTCCATCCTTCACCCACATCCTCTGTTATAACCAGCCCTCCCCTCCCTCCTTCACCCACCATCCTCTGTTATAACCAGCCCTCCCCTCCATCCTTCACCCACATCCTATGTTATAACCAGCCCTCCCCTCCATCCTTCACCCACCATCCTCCGTTATAACCAGCCCTCCCCTCCCTCCTTCACCCACATCCTCTGTTATAACCAGCCCTCCCCTCCATCCTTCACCCACATCCTCTGTTATAACCAGCCCTCCCCTCCATCCTTCACCCACCATCCTCTGTTATAACCAGCCCTCCCCTCCCTCCTTCACCCACATCCTCTGTTATAACCAGCCCTCCCCTCCCTCCTTCACCCACCATCCTCTGTTATAACCAGCCCTCCCCTCCCTCCTTCACCCACCATCCTCTGTTATAACCAGCCCTCCCCTCCATCCTTCACCTACCATCCTCTGTTATAACCAGCCCTCCCCTCCATCCTTCACCCACCATCCTCTGTTATAACCAGCCCTCCCCTCCCTCCTTCACCCACATCCTCTGTTATTACCAGCCCTCCCCTCCATCCTTGGTTCCTCAGTCCTCTACATCCATCCCTCTCTCCCTGACCTGGAAGTGAACCTGAAGAGTGGTAGAAGGTCAGAGAGGACACTAGTGTCACTGTGACCTCTAGTCACCTCCAAGACCTGACTTCATTGGCCCAATTAACTGCCATTAACATCAGGTCACAGAATAACATTACTGTCTACACACACACACGCACACGCACACACACACAGAACTAATGAAGGATGTAATTAAGAAGCCACAGTGATGATCGGAAATCACAGAGCAGAGATAAAGATCTCAGATATCCATACAGATGGGTGTGTGTGTGTGTGTGTGTGTGTGTGTGTGTGTGTGTGTGTGTGTGTGTGTGTGTGTGTGTGTGTGAGCGATCAGGGAGATATGCAGCCAGATCTATGAGATGATAGATGCTGGATGATTGCTAGATAGCGTATGGTTTCCTGTGATGTTAAATAGTCTAGACTCAGTGTTTGGTCATACTGTGGCAGTATGGTATACTGAACAACAACAGCCTATGGAGGAGATGGAGGGAGAAAGATAGGGGGGTAGAGGAAGAGGGGGAGAATATAGATTTCCTAGCTCAAAGCTCGAAGCAGTCTTTGTTACACCCAATGTTCCCCTAACTCCCCAGAGCACCAGTGACCTAACTCCAATCTGTGTTTGTGTGAGTGTGTGTTTACGTCAATGATGCTGACTGTGTTTTAGTGTGAAATGTGAGTCACTCGCTTTTTCCTTCATTTTTTCTAGTTTACAGTTGAGTGGCACTCCAAGAGGAAATGGCACTTCAGTGGCCGTGAGCTTCACTTTTCTCTCTCTAGCTCCCCCCTTTCTCTCCCGCCCTCTCTCGTTCACTCTCTCTCTTTCTCTTTTCACGCCCTGCACAGTGAGCCGACAGAGGCCCAGACTTCTACAGCAGCTGGAATGTCAGCAAGAGGGAAAGAATGAAAGAGGATAAAAGAAAGATGGAAATGTATAAAAAGGGGAGGACAGAGATGCTGCTGCATATTTAGTGCTGAAAGGAGAATGCAAACACTTTAGGAAGTGAAGCTAAGCAAAGAGATGTATTCCATCCACTCCTACTAAACATGTGCATCTATCATTGAAACAGCTCTATGTTTTTGTATTTAGATATTGAACAACGGTATGGGTAGCGTACCGACATTAGAAGGGTGGGTAGCGCCATCTTGAATTGCCATAGTAACGATGGACTCCAATGCGTCATTGACAAGATTGATGTGAGTTTTGGTGCAGGGACTGAAAGTGTTGACTGCTGCCACCGGGAGGCCCCTCGCCTCCAATGGACCTGAAAGGTTTCTCAAAACTTTGACAGCTGTGTCACTGAGATCAGGACAATAATATTAAGGCATGAAACTGTATACAATTCGTGTTTATGTTGGTTATTATAATATGTACATTTTGGAGTATTCTTTCCGACTGATTAGATGAGTCTGTGGAATGAACTTCTGACAACAAGCTGAGTAGGCAGTCAGCCAGAAACGAGGCTAGCTAGCTAGCCTACTTGATTTAGCTCATCTTGTCTTTTTGATGTTAATGTTGTCTTTGATAACTGTACAAAATAAAATGCTCATACTGACACTTTGAATAGCATTTGTCATTGGTATTAGCTAAGAGCTAAAATGAAAAACATGAATACAGTAGCTAACTATCCAGCCACAACTAAGAGAGGGCTGCTGCAGGATTGCTATTTTACCAGTAAAATGTATCATACCCATATAATTATTAGCTAGATACCTAACTAGACATCGAATCAAATGTCTGTTTATATGTGATATGACTCCAAGAAAATAGTAGCTAAGCCTGCTGGTTGTTGACTGCAAGAACGAATATAGCCTAAGTATGAAGCCTAACCCCTATGATGATAGCTAGCTAATAGCTATTACTTTTGCAAGCTCAGGCTGCTTGGTAACTAGATCATCCTGGTCAAAGTTTATTGGTCGCGTACACAGATTTGCAGATGATATCGCAGGTGCAGCGAAATGCTTGTAAGCAAAATGCTAGCTGGTAACTGTCAATGATGCATTATTGTTGTGTACTATTAGGCCTGTATACTGTATACTGTTCTATGTTTTGTTAAATAGTCTCCATCTCACTCCTCTGTATGTAGAAGACCGGTGGACCGTCAGCTCTCAGACCATCGTGAGGAGGATATGATGTGGTTTGTTTGTGATGCACCAAGGGAAAGCAGTAATGTGTCATAGGGAAACAACACTATGTCAGGTTGAGATACTGCAGTGAGTGTGACTCATTACAGACATGGGCACTAATAAAGGGACTCCTATTCTTCACCCAGTAGCTCAGATTGTCACTGGTCATTTCCCCTCCCTTGCATGCCATTCATTTACTCCCATTCTTTGTGTATTAGGCTATAGGTATAGTGTATTAGGCTATAGGTATAGTGTATTAGGCTATAGGTATAGTGTATTAGGCTATAGGTATAGTGTATTAGGCTGTAGGCATAGTGTATTAGACTGTAGGCCTTGTGTATTAGGCAATAGGTATAGTGTATTAGGCTATAGGTATAGTGTATTAGGCTGTAGGCATAGTGTATTAGGCTGTAGGCCTTGTGTATTAGGCTATAGGTATAGTGTATTAGGCTATAGGCATAGTGTATTAGGATGTAGGCCTTGTGTATTAGAATGTAGGCCTTGTGTATTAGGCTGTAAGCATAGTGTATTAGGCTATAGGCATAGTGTATTAGGCTATAGGTATAGTGTATTAGGATGTAGGCCTTGTGTATTAGAATGTAGGCCTTGTGTATTAGGCTATAGGCATAGTGTATTAGGCTATAGGTATAGTGTATTAGGCTATAGGTATAATGTATTAGGCTATAGGTATAGTGTATTAGGATGTAGGCCTTGTGTATTAGGCTGTAAGCCTTGTGTATTAGGCTGTAGGTATAGTGTATTAGGCTGTAGGCCTTGTGTATTAGGCTATAGGCATAGTGTATTAGTCTGTAGGCCTTGTGTATTAGGCTATAGGCCGTGTGTATTAGGCTGTAGGCCTTGTGTATTAGGCTGTAGGCCTTGTGTATTAGGCTATAGGTATAGTGTATTAGTCTGTAGGCCTTGTGTATTAGGCTATAGGCATAGTGTATTAGGCTGTAGGCCTTGTGTATTAGGCTATAGGTATAGTGTATTAGTCTGTAGGCCTTGTGTATTAGGCTATAGGCATAGTGTATTAGGCTGTAGGCCTTGTGTATTAGGCTGTAGGCCTTGTGTATTAGGCTATAGGCATAGTGTATTAGTCTGTAGGCCTTGTGTATTAGGCTATAGGCCGTGTGTATTAGTCTGTAGGCCTTGTGTATTAGGCTATAGGCATAGTGTATTAGGCTGTAGGCCTTGTGTATTAGGCTATAGGTATAGTGTATTAGGCTGTAGGCATAGTGTATTAGGCTGTAGGCCTTGTGTATTAGGCTATAGGTATAGTGTATTAGGCTGTAGGCCTTGTGTATTATATGGTTTGACATGCTGAGTTCATGGTCATTCAGACAGTTTGGGGATTCAGACAGTTTGGGGATTCAGACAGTTTGGGGATTCAGACAGTTTGGAGATTCAGACAGTTTGGGGATTCAGACAGTTTGGGGATTCAGACAATTTGGGGATTCAGACAGTTTGGGGATTCAGACAGTTTGGGGAAATCCTGCCAGTGATGCAACAATGTGGCGATTTACAGTTCCAGTTAGATGGTGACCTAAAGTCTACTGTTTCCATTCCCCTTGAAACCTACAATCACAAAACACAGACAGAGGGAAAAAACGAAAGAAAAGGGAGGGAGGCACCTGGTTCTCGTCAGACACACACAAACACACACACCAGCACACATACACAGAGGGCTTTGAGGTTTGGGAGGGATATGCCTGGTGATGTTTGTAACCTGCTATGCACAATTTAACATCCAGTCCTGTGGATGCAACCTCCTCCCCCTCCTCCGCCTTCTCACCACTCAGAGAGAGAAAGCATGTCATGCTGTTTCTCGAGAGGTCGTCTGTCAGGGGCAGAGAGCAGTAGATGGAGACGCCAGAGAAAGAGGCTGGGTTGAATCCTGGCTTTGTGAAAGAAGAGGCTGGGTGGAATCCTGGCTTTGTGAAAGAAGAGGCTGGGTGGAATCCTGGCTTTGTGAAAGAAGAGGCTGGGTGGAATCCTGGCTTTGTGAAAGAAGAGGCTGGGTGGAATCCTGGCTTTGTGAAAGAAGAGGCTGGGTGGAATCCTGGCTTTGTGAAAGAAGAGGCTGGGTGGAATCCTGGCTTTGTGAAAGAAGAGGCTGGGTGGAATCCTGGCTTTGTGAAAGAAGAGGCTGGGTGGAATCCTGGCTTTGTGAAAGAAGAGGCTGGGTGGAATCCTGGCTTTGTGAAAGAAGAGGCTGGGTGGAATCCTGGCTTTGTGAAAGAAGAGGCTGGGTGGAATCCTGGCTTTGTGAAAGAAGAGGCTGGGATTCTTAGAGGGGTCCACTTTTTTTCACTCCTGGTTCCCCCTCTCACACTCGCTCACTTTCTTTCTTTATTTTCTCTCTCTCTCTCTCTCTCTCTCTCTCTCTCTCTCTCTCTCTCTCTTTTCTCTCACTCTGTTCTTTCTTGGTATAGGATACAGTTAGGTTTGCGTCTCCCTCTGGTCTCAGTCTGGGGAAGCAGAACTGGTCTTCCCCCCTCTGCCTCTCTCCTCTATCCTCTCTCTCTCTCTCTCTATCTTTTTCTTTCATTCTGTTCTTTCTGGGGAGGCAGACAGGGCACATTCCTCAGGGAGGCCCAGGCGCCCTTTTCTGACACGTCTCAGCAATACACCCCTCCCTCCATCCCCCATCCCCTCTTTCTCTATCCCCCAATCTCCCTCCACCTCTACCCGTCCATCTCTCTCACCTTCTGTTACATCTATCTACCTGTAGGGCCTCTCTCTCCCCCTCCCTCTCTTTATCTCACACACACACCCAACACTTTTACACTTCCACTCCTCTCACGACTCCTCCCTCACTTTACCCTGCAGCTCGGACCAGAGAGAGAGAGAGAAGAGAGAGAGAAGAGAAAGGAGAGAGAGGCCGGTGGAGTGGTTTGACGGCTGGAGATGGCTGTGATTTCTCCCAGGCTCCCAAGGGGCCCAGGGGAAAACGGCTTTGTGTTCTAACAACACCGCCCTGTGAAGAGCACTGTGTGTCTGAGCGTATGTGTGTATCGCAGTGTGTGTGCGTGTGTGTGTGTCATGTGTGTGTCGGTGTGTGTGTATAGGCACCATGGTTCTTCTCGGGTCCAGTGCGCCTTGGCAGGTGATTTGACCACCTACACTGCTATGGACTTCAGGTGGATGAGGAGAATAAAGGAAAGGGAAGGAGAAAAATAGAAAGTGAGAGAATGTGTGAGAGAGAACAGGTAGGTATTTTACTATAGCCGGGATATCAAAGGACACTGCAATTCTCACTGGCACGGAACTCAGATCTGGACTGGAGGGGGGTGGGAGGGGTGACAGGAGAACACACATACACAGATCACTATCCTACTCTACACACAGAGAGAAAGAGAGGGAAAGAAAGAAGGAGAGAGATTACTAAGCCATGTTGAGGGAGATACCGTATACAATAGATATTCTGGGACTTGACTAACACCAGGCCAGGAACTAGAGAGGTTGAGCTCCTATTCCATCAAGCAGAGAGGGCGTGAGAGAGGAAGAGAGAGAAAGATGGAAAGCGAAAGGGTGGTATGTTTGAGGTTGGAAAGGCATTTAAGGAGGAAATGCCACTGTGCACACACGCGCGCACACAGATGCACGCACACACACAGGTGCAACAACACAGAGAAGAGAGACGAGGGCCACAGAATAAAGAGCTACTTGTGTGAGTTACGGGTCAGGGCGGAGCCTGGGTGAGTGTGTGTGTCCGGGGCTGGAGGTTCCAGAGGAAACAGAGGCAGGATGCAGTAAGAAAAGGAGGGAGGAGTGAAAGGGTAGAAAGGGAAAGGGGAAGAGTGGAGAAGTAGATTTTCTCTTCATTAACATAATCCACCTTCATTATAATCCCAACTCTAGAGTTTCTGAGCTACTCTTTTCATATAGGTACCTCAGCTCAAACTTAATGTACAATAATGCTGTCGTACTTTTAGGCCTTCTTATGTGCATGTGTATGTGCGTGTGCGTGCGTGTGTGTGCGTGTGCGTGCGTGCGTGTGTGTGTGCGTGCGTGCGTGTGTGCGTGTCTGTGTGTGTGTGTGTGTGTGTGTGTGTGTGCGTGTGTGTGTGTGTGTGTGTGTGTGTTATGTCACTAGTCTGGCAGTATAGAGAGTCAGAGAGGAGGAATTTGGGGATCTGGGATAATGAGAAACAAAGTGTGGATTTTCAGCCAAGGAACTCCGGGAAACACAAGAATTCCATCTGATACAGTGGCCAGAGGAGGGGAGACACTGACGCACCGGGGGGAACTAAAACAGCTCAACACTGGCCACATCACGTTGACGTGTCACCAACTGTGAAATAAAACACACAAGTGTCCATACAAACACACACGTCACAGATGGACTTTTAGATCCATGAGAAGATAAAATAGTGTTTTTTAGTTATAAAAATACACACACACACACACACACACACACACACACACACACAAGTCATTTCTCCAGTATGTATGAGTCATGTAAGACTGGAAAGTGAATACATGTCACAGAAGTACAAGGGAAGATGATGCAGTTTCTCATGTAGTTCAGAGTTTACAGGGATCTGAATGTAAGAACATACATGTGCTTTGTCATTGTCTTCTTAACATGTCAGCTTGTCTTCTCTACACGTTGCGTGTGAGACTGTAAGATAGTACAGTTTGTCTGCATTACATCAAATGAATTAGGCTGTAGACAACATGCAACAATTTCAAACATTTTACTGAGTTACAGTTCAAATAAGGAAATCAGTCAATTGAAATAAATTCATCAGGCCCTAATCTATATAGTTAACATGACTGGTAATACAGATATGCATCTGTTGGTCACAGATATCTTTAAAAAAAAAAGGTAGGGGCGTGGATCAGAAAACCAGTCAGTATCTGGTGTGACCATTTGCCTCATGCAGCGCAACACGTCTCCTTCGCATAGAGTTCATCAGGCTGGTGATTGTTGCTTGTGGAATGTTGTCCAACTCCTCTTCAATGGCTGTGCGAAGTTGCTGGATATTGGCGGGAACTGGAACACGCTGTCGTACACGTCAATCCAGAGCATCCCAAACATGTTCAATGGGTGACATGTCTGGTGAGTATGCAGGCCATGCTAGAACTGGAATATTTTCAGCTTCCAGGAATGGTGTACAGATCCTTGTGACATGGTGCCGTGCATTATCATGCTGAAACATGAGGTGATGGTGGCGGATGAATGGCACGGCAATGAGCCTCAGGATCTCGTCACGGTATCTCTGTGCATTCAAATTGCCATCGATAAAATGCAAAATCTGTAGTTGATGCCTGCCCATACCATAACCCTACCGCCACCATGGGGCACTCTGTTCACAATGTTGACGTTGGCAAACCACTCGCCATACATGCTGTCTGCCATCTGCCCGGGAACAGTTGAAACCGGGATTCATCCGTGAAGAGCACATTTCTCCAGCATGCCAGTGGCCATTGAAGGTGAGCATTTGGTTACGACGCCAAACTGTAATCAGGTCAAGACCCTGGTGAGGACGAGGAGCACGCAGATGAGCTTCTCTGAGACAGTTTCTGACAGAAATCCTTCGGTTGTGCAAACCCACAGTATCATCAACTGTCAAGGTGGCTGGTCTCAGACGATCAGTATGTCAATTGCACGCTCCCTCAAAACGTGAGACATCTGTGACATTGTGTTTTATGACAAAACCGCACATTTTAGAGTGGCCTTTTATTGTCCCCAGTACAAGGTGCACCTGTGTAATGATCATGCCGTTTAATCAGCTTCTCGATATGCCACACCTGTCAGGTGGATGGATTCTATTGGTTAAAGGACAAATTCTCACTAACAGGGATGTAAACACATTTGTAAGAAATAAGCTTCCTGTGCATTTGGAACATTTCTGGGATTTTTTATTTCAGGTCATGAAACATGGGACGAACACTTTGGTGTTTATATATTTTTTTCAGAGAACATGTTCATTAAATGGCACAAGTGATGGATGTTGCACAACCACACACAGACACCTGCAAGCCCGTATGCACAAACAAATGAGCATGAAGTGCACACACACATATGCACACACACGCAAGCATGCGCCAACACAAGGATACACACACACACCTGCTGCTGCTGGAGGTGCAGTAGGTCCACTGGGCTGATCTCCCCATTGGTGTCCCCGTTGGACCCGCCTTCTCTCCCTCCCCCGCCGTCCGAATGGCTGCTGAGGCTGCTGACTCCGTTCTGATTGGAGGGCGTAGTTCGAGTGGTCTCAGAGGCCGATTCCACCATCATCACGTGGCACCTGGGAGCGAGGGAGGAGAAGGAGGAGAGGACAGAGAAAGGTAGGCAGAGATTAAGTGATGGTGAATGAGTGCAGCCATGGCAGTTTGCTCTGGAGCTGGAGGAGTCTGGGTCAACAAACAAAAGAGTTGGGAAACTAAAGTACACACACACACGCACGCACACACAGACACACACACACGAACGCACGCACGCACACACACACACAACACACACACACACACGCGCGCGTGCGCATTCTGCAGAATGCCCGTGTTCTCAGGGTAAAGGCGTGTGTGTGTGTGTGTGTGTGTGTGTGTGTGTGTGTGTGTGTGTGTGTGTGTGTGTGTGTGTCTGTGTGTCTGTGTGTGCGTGTGTGTGTGTCTGTGTGTGTGTGTTGTGTGTGTGTGTGTGCGTGCGTGTGTGTGTGTCTGTGTGTGCGTGCGTGCGTGTGTGTGTGTGTGTGTCTGTGTGTGCGTGTGTGTGTGTGTGTGTGTTTTCAGAAAAAGCTCAGGCTTATCTGCCAGCCGTGATAACACTAAGTAAACAAGTACAGTATGCACCCACGCTGCCATTCTCATGTGGTCATAGCAACACTTGAGCCTTCCTGAGTGTGTGGGGGGGAGA
>NC_048581.1:65941142-65953642 GCF_013265735.2 Oncorhynchus mykiss
TGTTGTTGACAAACTGTTTATGAGCAGGAATACACTGTAGTCTTCAGTCAACTATACGATAACAACATATTACAACAATAAAGTATGTGATGGTACACAATGTAATCCCCCTGCTTACCTCGGCTCCAAATTCTAACCCAATGTCAGTTTGGTTTGAATATTTTTTTCTCCCTTAATCTTTCTTCACTTTTCCTTTTTTCTTTGTCTTCTCTCTCATCCCTAGTCCTCTTTCAACATGTTCTGCAGTCTAATGACCCCTCTCTGAGGCACAGCTCTGATTGGCTTAACTCCTGCACACCTGCAGTTAACTCCTCCCCCTCCCTGTATGTGTGTGCAAGTATATTTGTGGCGTGTGTGTCGTGTATGTGTGTGTGCATGCTAAAGAGTGTGTGTGTATGTGTGTGTGTTTACAGCAGCTTACTGGGTTATTAAGTCTTTATCATGTTAAGCCTCATGTGGGAATATTTATACTGCTCCCTGAATGGCTGTTTCCCCGCCTTGCATCAGCTCCCAGCAACGCTGCTTATTAATACAGGGAACTGGGAAGGGGGGGGGGATATGGTCAGTGCTAACGCATCTCCACATCTCTCTCCATCTGTCACGCCCTCTTGCTCACTCTCTCTGTCTATCGCCACACCAGCTCTCTACTTTTTTTTTATGCCTATGCCCTCTCTCTTTCTGATTTCCCTCTCTATCTATCTCTCTCCCATTACCCCTCTCTATCTATCTCTCTTTCTGATTTCCCTCTCTATCTATCTCTCTCCCATTACCCCTCTCTATCTATCTCTCTTTCTGATTTCCCTCTCTATCTATCTCTCTTTCTGATTTCCCTCTCTATCTATCTATCTCTCTTTCTGATTTCCCTTTCTATCTATCTCTCTTTCTGATTTCCCTCTCTATCTATCTCTCTTTCTGATTTCCCTTTCTATCTATCTCTCTTTCTGATTTCCCTCTCTATCTATCTATCTCTCTTTCTGATTTCCCTCTAAATCTATCTCTCTTTCTGATTTCCCTCTCTATCTATCTATCTCTCTCCCATTACCCCTCTCTATCTATCTCTTTCTGATTTCCCTCTCTATCTATCTCTCTTTCTGATTTCCCTCTCTATCTATCTCTCTTTCTGATTTCCCTCTCTATCTATCTATCTCTCTTTCTGATTTCCCTCTATATGTATCTATATATATCTCTTCCATTACCCCTCTCTATCTATCTCTCTCCCTTTATCCCTCTCTATCTATCTCTTTCTGATTTCCCTCTCTATCTATCTCTCTTTCTGATTTCCCTCTCTATCTATCTCTCTTTCTGATTTCCCTCTATATCTATCTCTCTTTCTGATTTCCCTCTCTATCTATCTATCTATCTATCTATCTATCTATCTATCTATCTATCTATCTATCTATCTATCTATCTATCTATCTATCTATCTATCTGTCTATCTATCTATCTCTCTCTCATTACCCCTCTCTATCTATCTCTTTCTGATTTCCCTCTATATCTATCTCTCTTTCTGATTTCCCTCTCTATCTATCTATATATATATCTCTCCCATTACCCCTCTCTATCTATCTCTCTCCCATTATCCTTCTCTATCTATCTCTCTCCCATTATCCCTCTCTATCTATCTCTCTCCTTTTATCCCTCTCTATCTATCTCTCTCCCTTTATCCATCTCTATCTATCTCTCTCCCATTATCCCTCTCTATCTATCTCTCTCCCATTATCCCTCTCTATATCTCTCTTTCCTTTTATCCCTCTCTATCTATCTCTGCCCCTTTATCACTCTCTATCTCTCTCTCTCTCCCTTTATCTCTCCTCCAGGCCACTGAAACAAAGCTCCTTGTGCAGTCTACTGTGAACATGAAGGCTACTCTGCTCTGCTCTCCAGTTTACTGTGAACATGAAGGCTGCTCTGCTCTCCAGTTTACTGTGAACATGAAGGCTGCTCTGTTCTGCTCTCCAGTCTACTGTGAACATGAAGGCTGCTCTGCTTTGCTCTCCAGTCTACTGTGAACATGAAGGCTGCTCTGCTCTGCTCTCCAGTCTACTGTGAACATGAAGGTTGTTCTGCTCTCCAGTCTACTGTGAACATGAAGGCTGCTCTGCTCTGCTCTCCAGTTTACTGTGAACATGAAGGCTGCTCTGCTCTCCAGTCTACTGTGAACATGAAGGTTGCTCTGCTCTCCAGTCTACTGTGAACATGAAGGCTGCTCTGCTCTGCTCTCCAGTCTACTGTGAACATGAATGTTGCTCTGCTCTCCAGTCTACTGTGAACATGAAGGTTGCTCTGCTCTCCAGTCTACTGTGAACATGAAGGCTGCTCTGCTCTGCTCTCCAGTTTACTGTGAACATGAAGGCTGCTCTGCTCTCCAGTCTACTGTGAACATGAAGGTTGCTCTGCTCTCCAGTCTACTGTGAACATGAAGGCTGCTCTGCTCTGCTCTCCAGTCTACTGTGAACATGAAGGGTTGCTCTGCTCTGCTCTCCAGTCTACTGTGAACATGAAGGCTGCTCTGCTCTGCTCTGCTCTCCAGTCTACTGTGAACATGAAGGTTGCCCTGCTCTGCTCTGCTCTCCAGTCTACTGTGAACATGAAGGCTGCTCTGCTCTGCTCTGCTCTGCTCTGCTCTCCAGTCTACTGTGAACATGAAGGTTGCTCTGCTCTCCAGTCTACTGTGTTGTCGCACTCCCTGTATCTTTTCTTAAACTGAGAGCATTCACGAAATGCGTATCTAAAATAAACACTTTTCTGTTTGAATGCAGTTTTCTCTACTCTCTGTTGTAAACACTGGGTTTCTGAGCTGGGAGTGTTTGTGAGAGAGAGTGTGTGTGTGGTGTGTGGGTGTGTGTGTGTGTATATGTGTGTGTAGATAAATGAGTGCTGGCTCTGTTTGTTTGTTTGAGTCACTAGAGGAAGGACAGGGTGTGTTTGTGTGAGCTATGCCGTAGGCCAGAGGGCAGGTGATTTTATGCTTTGTGTGTGTGTGTGCACATTGTATGTGTGTGTATGTGTATATGTGTTTGTCATAAAGAGAGAGGGAGAATAGTGTGTCCATATGGCCTAATGTCTCTGTCCAGATGCAACCCCGTATTTCCCTCTCCACCCTGAACTTCCCCTGTACCCTGCCTTTACCAGCACCATCAAAGGCCTCAACCCTTCCCTCTCACCCCTCTCAGCCTGCCTATCCTCCCTCACCTCTCCCTGATCCACATTAGGACAGGCTGGAATGTCCTGACAGTAAAGGAAAGATCCTCGCTTGAAGACAGCTTAGCTTGAGGACTCCTCCATTCCTCTTCTATAGGAGGGGGGTCCGCTCTGGAGAGACACACACATAGATGCACGCAGGGACACACACACTGGCTCTCTCTGTAGCCATGGCACACTGCTGCACTTGGCATTACATTTCGGTGTGTCTGTGTGTGTGTTTGTGTGTCTGTGTGTGTGTCCTCAACCACCCAAAAGACCAACACTGCAGTACAACTACCTGTCCTCTTTCCTCCTCTGCTCTGTCAACGGGACGAAAGAAAAGAGGATGTGTGTCATTTCTGAGCTGCAGACAGAAGATGTTTTAATAAAACAGGTTAGAGGAAAGCAGGAATACCCAAACACCAGTACACTCCCCCTCACCGTCTCTCTCTTTATTCAGACATCTCTCACTCCCCATCACCCTCTCTCTCTTTATTCAGACATCTCTCACTCCCCCTCACCCTCTCTCTCTTTATTCAGACATCTCTCACTCCCCCTCACCCTCTCTTTTTATTCAGACATCTCCCTCTCTCCCTCTCACCCTCTCTCTTTTTATTCAGACATCTCTCACTCCCCCTCACCCTCTCTTTTTATTCAGACATCTCCCTCTCCCCCCCTCACCCTCTCTCTCTTTATTCAGACATCTCTCACTCCCCCTCACCCTCTCTTTTTATTCAGACATCTCCCTCTCCCCCCCTCACCCTCTCTCTCTTTATTCAGACATCTCTCTCTCCCTCACCCTCTCTCTTTATTAAGACATTTCTCTCTCCCCCCTCACCCTCTCTCTCTTTATTCAGACATCTCTCACTCCCCCTCACCCTCTCTCTCTTTATTCAGACATCTCTCACTCCCCCTCACCCTCTCTTTTTATTCAGACATCTCCCTCTCTCCCCCTCACCCTCTCTCTCTTTATTCAGACATCTCTCACTCCCCCTCACCCTCTCTCTTTATTAAGACATCTCTCTCTCCCCCCTCACCCTCTCTCTCTTTATTCAGACATCTCTCTCTCTCCCTCACCCTCTCTCTTTTTATTCAGACATCTCTGTCTCTCCCCCCTCACCCTCTCTCTCTTTATTCAGACATCTCTCTCTCTCCCCCTCACCCTCTCTCTCTTTATTCAGACATCTCTCCCCCCCTCACCCTCTCTCTCTTTATTCAGACATCTCTCTCTCCCTCACCCTCTCTCTTTATTAAGACATCTCTCTCTCCCCCCTCACCCTCTCTCTCTTTATTCAGACATCTCTCACTCCCCCTCACCCTCTCTCTCTTTATTCAGACATCTCTCACTCCCCCTCACCCTCTCTTTTTATTCAGACATCTCCCTCTCTCCCTCTCACCCTCTCTCTTTTTATTCAGACATCTCTCACTCCCCCTCACCCTCTCTTTTTATTCAGACATCTCTCTCTCCCTCACCCTCTCTCTTTATTAAGACATCTCTCTCTCCCCCCTCACCCTCTCTCTCTTTATTCAGACATCTCTCTCTCCCTCACCCTCTCTCTTTATTAAGACATCTCTCTCTCCCCCCTCACCCTCTCTCTCTTTATTCAGACATCTCTCACTCCCCCTCACCCTCTCTCTTTATTAAGACATCTCTCTCTCCCCCCTCACCCTCTCTCTCTTTATTCAGACATCTCTCTCTCTCCCTCACCCTCTCTCTTTTTATTCAGACATCTCTGTCTCTCCCCCCTCACCCTCTCTCTCTTTATTCAGACATCTCTCTCTCTCCCCCTCACCCTCTCTCTCTTTATTCAGACATCTCTCTCTCCCTCACCCTCTCTCTTTATTCAGACATCTCTCCCCCTCACCCTCTCTCTCTTTATTCAGACATCTCTCTCCCCCCTCACCCTCTCTTTTTATTCAGACATCTCTCCCCCTCACCCTCTCTCTCTTTATTCAGACATCTCTCTCTCCCTCACCCTCTCTCTTTATTCAGACATCTCTCTCTCTCCCCCCTCACCCTCTCTCTCTTTATTCAGACATCTCTCTCTCCCTCACCCTCTCTCTTTATTCAGACATCTCTCTCTCCCTCACCCTCTCTCTCTTTATTCAGACATCTCTCTCTCCCTCACCCTCTCTCTTTATTCAGACATCTCTCTCTCCCCCCTGACCCTCTCTCTCTTTATTCAGACATCTCTCACTCCCCCTCACCCTCTCTCTTTTTATTCAGACATCTCTCTCTCCCTCACCCTCTCTCTTTATTCAGACATCTCTCTCTCCCTCACCCTCTCTCTTTATTCAGACATCTCTCACTCCCCCTCACCCTCTCTCTCTTTATTCAGACATCTCTCACTCCCCCTCACCCTCTCTCTCTTTATTCAGACATCTCTCACTCCCCCTCACCCTCTCTCTTTATTCAGACATCTCTCACTCCCCCTCACCCTCTCTCTTTATTCAGACATCTCTCTCTCCCCCCTCACCCTCTCTCTTTATTCAGACATCTCTCACTCCCCCTCACCCTCTCTCTCTTTATTCAGACATCTCTCTCTCCCCCTCACCCTCTCACTTTTTATTCAGACATCTCTCACTCCCCCTCACCGTCTCTCTTTTTATTCAGACATCTCTCACTCCCCCTCACCCTCTCTCTTTATTCAGACATCTCTCTCTCCCCCTCACCCTCTCTCTTTTTATTCAGAGATCTCTCTCTCCCCCTCACCCTCTCTCTCTTTATTCAGACATCTCTCACTCCCCCTCACCCTCTCTCTTTTTATTCAGACATCTCTCACTCCCCCTCACCCTCTCTCTCTCTTTATTCAGACATCTCTCTCTCCCTCACCCTCTCTCTTTATTCAGACATCTCTCTCTCTCCCCCCTCACCCTCTCTCTCTTTATTCAGACATCTCTCTCTCCCTCACCCTCTCTTTTTATTCAGACATCTCTCTCTCCCCCTCACCCTCTCTCTCTTTATTCAGACATCTCTCTCTCCCTCACCCTATCTCTTTATTCAGACATCTCTCTCTCTCCCCCCTCACCCTCTCTCTCTTTATTCAGACATCTCTCTCCCTCACCCTCTCTCTTTATTCAGACATCTCTCTCTCCCCCCTCACCCTCTCTCTCTTTATTCAGACATCTCTCTCTCCCTCACCCTCTCTCTTTATTCAGACATCTCTCTCTCTCTCCCCCCTCACCCTCTCTCTCTTTATTCAGACATCTCTCACTCCCCCTCACCCTCTCTCTCTTTATTCAGACATCTCTCTCTCCCTCACCCTCTCTCTCTTTATTCAGACATCTCTCTCTCCCCCCTTCTCCCCCTCTATCTCTCTCTTTTCTTTCCTCCTCTGCTACAGAGTGGATATCCTTTCGTTCAGCCCAGTTGAGTGGTTGCTAGTTGCCTTTAGCTTGCTATATGTCTGGTTAAGGCTACCTGTCTCGGGCTGCTCTGGCCCCTTCTCCAACACTAGCAAGTTAGCCTTTGGTGCATGGCTAAGCTAATGCTAGCTCTGGCTGGCCTGTATCCAGTGCTAGCAGGTGAGCTGCATTAGCCCCCAGACAGACAGGAGAGAGCAGAGAGCTACGGGCCAAGAATATTCAAGCTGGCTGGGCAGCTTCAAAGGGCCTCAGGCCTAGAGAGAGACAGACAGACCTGGCCCCTTCCCAGCGCCTACCCAGCTGATCTAGTCTAACATACAGGCTTAACTACTTCTTGGAACTACACACAGCTCACAGCCTATAATGCCAATCAGACAGTTGGAGTAGAGCGGGGATAGGCAACTAGATTCAGCCACGGGACAATTTTTGGATGGTCGGGGTCAGAACATAATTATAATCATTTGTAAACTGCAAATTGACCACAACTAAGCCAAAAAAAGAGAAATAACAATAATTTCATACCTTCATTACATTGAGACACGATCAAACGCGGGAATACTTCTAATCAGATTTCCAAATTAAACCATTTTTTTGCTGATTTGCTTTTTGGGCTTCCTGGATGGCCCAAAAAAATTTTTACGACAAACTTTGGGGGGCCCCAAAAAAATCCCCTAGGGAGACGGTTTTGTTGCTTGTTGCCAACAACTGGAGTAGTGTGTGAGCATCACATTTTAAGCTGAACCTCCAGTCTAAGAACAGTTCCCCTGTGTGTGTCTCCCCATCCCCTCTCCTCCTCTCCCATGCCATCCCCTCCTCTCCCCTCCTCTCCCATTCCCTCCTCTCCCATCCCTTCCTCTCCCATCACCTCCTCTCCCATCTCCTCCTCTCCCACCCCCTCCCCTCCCATCTCATCCTCTCCCATCCCCTCCCCTCCCATCTCCTCCTCTCCCACCCCCTCCCCTCCCATCTCCTCCTCTCCCATCCCCTCCCCTCCCATCGCCTCCTCTCCCATCCCCTCCTCTCCCCTCTCCTCCCCTCCCATCCCCTCCTCTCACTCCCCTCTCCTCCTCTCCCATCACCTCCTCTCCTATCTCCTCCTCTCCCATCTCCTCCTCTCCCATCCCCTCCTCTCCCATCTCGTCCTCTCTCTCCCATCTCCTCCTCTCCCTCCCGTCCCTCCCCTCCAATCCGCTCCTCTCCCATCTCCTCCTCTCCCATCCCTTCCCATCCCCTCCTCTCCCATCCCCTCTTCTCCCATATCCTCCCATCTCCTCACCCATCTCCTCCTCTCCCATCCCCTCTTCTCCCATATCCTCCTCTCCCATCCCCTCCCATCTCCTCACCCATCTCCTCCTCTCCCATCCCCTCCTCTCCCATCCTCTCCCATTTCCTCACCCATCCTCTCCCATTTCCCAATATTCATCTACTGTAGATAAAGAACAATTCAATGATCATGGCCAGGGATCAACCTGACAGAGAGAGGAGAGAGACAGGGGAATAGGAGAGGTAGAGAAGGAGGGAGAGGGAAAGGAGCCCAGCTAGAGGAGGAGTGTCTTGAACCGAAGGAGACAATAATAAAAAGGCAATATTAAAAACACACCGAGCCACAACCTACAGTCAGGCCAGGACATATGGTGCTGAGGCTGTCTGGGCATGTCTGTCTGTGTGTGTGTGTGTGTGTGTGTGTGTGTGTGTGTGTGTGTCTGTGTCTGTGTCTGTGTGTGTGTGTGTCTGTGTCTGTGTCTGTGTGTGTGTGTGTGTGTGTGTGTGTGTGTGTGTGTGTGTGTGTGTGTGTGTGTGTGTGTGTGTGTGTGTGTGTGTGTGTGTGTGAGTCTGTGGTTCTGTGAAGACAAAGTCCCTGTTTGCCGAGCCCATAAAGATTAGAACTCTCAGTCAGGTGGGTTTAGGAGCCATAGGTAAACACACACCACATTCCACACCGATGAGATCGCTCCGTGTGTGTGTGAGTGACCGGGGCAAACATACACTCCTGCCTCCATGCCGACCCCTCTTTTTAGAGTGCAGTAAGTGATTTACCAGCCTGCCCCATAGACTGCTGTCTAAAAGTAGAGATCTCCACATACACATGGTCACACACACATGATGCATGCACATACACACTCAGACAAATATTTGGAGAAGGAGCAGGCCTCTCACACACCTCATTTATCTGAGGCAAAATCACGAGTCGGAAGAATTGAGGGTTATGATTGTGAGTGTGTGTGTGTGTGTGTGTGTGTGTGTGTGTGTGTGTGTGTGTGTGTGTGTGTGTGTGTGTGTGTGTGTGTGTGTGTGTGTGTGTGTGTGTGTGTGTGTGTGTGTGTGTGTGTGTGTGTGTGTGTGTGTGAGGAATAGGGGTCAAGATATCGGCCGGTTAAACATCATCCTGTGATCATGAGGATGAATAATCCCCTCTGTCTCCCGCCTCTCTCCCCCTCCCTCTCCCCCTCCCTCTCTCTCCAGTGTTAGGGGGTAAGGGCAGCGTATGACACTCCACAGTGCTAATACCCTGATTGTATTTAACATGGCGGAACAGAGGTTAGAGGGGGTAGAGAGAGAGAGAAAAAATAGGTAGAGAGAAAGAGAGAGAATGGGAGAGAAAGAGAACAGAAGTGGTTTCTTTCTTACCATCAGAAACCAGCTAGCGCACCGCTAAGCAATTAGCAGCTAGGTCCTATGAGATACCTGTATTAGAATGACCTTCAGATGGAGAGAGAGAGAGGGAGAGGGGTGAGTTAAGGGGAATGACTATAGGGGTGAGAGGGTGGTAAGGGAGGGGGAAGAAGGGAAAGAGAAGGGGATGACGGGTGGTCTGAGACGGGGGAGGAGGGTGTGATGGTGAAAACGAGGAGAGGTTAAACGGAGGGCCCTGTGGTACTCAATCAAAGCGCTTATCCAGACCTCTGTGGTGTCAAAACAAAATGATACTTATTACACCTAAAATGAACAGTGAGGAAGAAGAGAGGAAAGAGAAATAAAGGAAGGGATGAGTGATAGTTGTACGTGAGTCTGTCTTCCTCGTGCCTAAACATCCGCCCTGCTCTCTGCTTCTGTCTTCCTGACACAGCACAGAGACAGGGAAAGATCCTGACGTGTGTGTGCGTGTGTGTGTGTGTATCACAGCATTCGGAGAGTGACAGGTGTCACATGAATCAAAAGATTCAGATGGGTGGTAGTAATTCATCCTGCGTTACAGTGGGTCTCTGCCACGGTCGTTGTATGTGTGTGTGTGTGTGTGTGTGTGTGTGTGTGTGTGTGTGTGTGTGTGTGTGTGCATGTCACTCTAGTCAAAGTGTGTTTCATTTTGTTTCTCTCTGAAGAAAGCTCTCTCCACGTTAAGTTATACAACAGGAGGCTTCTACACCAAACTGAATCCCTCCACTGTTTCAGGGTATAAGGTCTGTCTCTGCTTGTTGTCTAAGTAACCGACACACACATTGGTCTGTCAGGAAATACATGTGCTGTTCTAAATGTTGTCACAGCCTTCCATATATGCAACATATATCTCCATGTGGAACAAGCAGTGTGATATGATCTTTCCCCCAGTCCAATACAAGGTCTGCTGTATGAATGGATCACTTGTGTGAAACATTGAGTTAGCCTTCTCTCAGCCTTGTGGAGTCATCAGATCCCCCTGCAAATGTTGACCTGGATATCCTACACATTCCACTATGACAACCTTGTAAACTCAATTACACAGATGAATCAACCTTTAATTATTTCTGTAGGAATACTATGTCCAATTCTGGGCGTTTTGATTTGTTTTATTATTGTGGAAACAAGACTGTATTTAGCTATATGAATTACTGTAATTGTGCTTGTCAAATGCCTGAGGCAAAAACAGATTTTTATTTACACAATCAAAATGGTTACTAGGTAGATAAAACAAATACACAGATTTAATTCCACCTGGAAACGAGCAGCAACATGTCTTTATAAAGTGCTGAAACGGAATTACAAAACGAGGACGTAAAAAAAAAAGAATGAAAAAAATGGACATGATATAATTTTATACATCTGCTTTCAAGTCAGCCACTTTGCATTTCCCAGTTAATTAATAGATTGGATCAGAGAGGGTTTAATCAAATGTAATTGAATAAGTCCGTAATAAAAACAGGGTAGACTTTAAAGGAGACATGCGGGGAAAACGATAGCATGTCCACTTTCAAATTAATTGAATTTTAGTACTTTTGAACTTCGTCCAAGGCATCACAGCATTAATTTATTCACACACCACATCCAAAAAGTGCTAGGACTAGATGATATCCACACACACACACACACACACACACGCTCACGCACACACACACACACACACACACACACACACACACACACACACACACACACACACACACACACACAGACACACACACACACACACACACACACACACACACACACTATGTTTATTGCTGTTATTTTACACCTCAAAGGGTAAGAGCAGAACAACCAGACTCAGTTTGTACTGCTAGTCTTTATTGTTAATCTGGTCATTGTTAGTTTCCTGTGATTCTTTCTCTCTTTTCTCCATGTTTTGTCTTTTGGAGCAAAACTAAAATATTAATTCTTTCTAAGGCGGTTCTCATTGCATTAAAAAATGTCTCTTTTATCATTTAGAAGAGAAAGAAAAATCTTTGTTAAAGTGACATGCTAATGAACAGGAGTAGCGCTAACACCAAGAGAATTATTACTCATTTGGAACATACTAATATTAATAGAATAATTTATGCTGCAATATAAATAAATGAAAAGAGGAATTTGTTTGAAAAAGGATGCCTTCAATTCAATGCAGAAAAAATAAAAGAAACACTTGGTCTCAGACAAGGGCATTCACTTCCCTGCTGACGCCTCTATCAGAAGCAGCGAGGGCTGAAAGATAAACATGCGCTGTTCACTTTTAAAACACATTAATATTTCACTTGGCTAATTCAGAATTCAACAAGAACAACTTGTATTGCATGTCTTATTTTCATTTGTACTTAAAGAAAATGGTTTTGGACGATACAATTGCGTTCCATCCGTGAAACTTTGGTGTATTTAGTTTTTAAATCAGAACCTGACACCCATCCTCTTCACCCCAATCATTTCCCATGCCGCGACGGGAGAAGAGGAAGAGGAGTGGACTGGGTCGTTACCATCCTTATTACTCCTCATTAAAATACACACATCACAAAGAAATACCATCACAAACCGTGTGTGTGTGAGTGTGTGTGTGTGTGTGTGTGTGTGTGTGTGTGTGTGTGTGTGTGTGTGTGTGTGTGTGTGTGTGTGCGCGCGTGTGTTTGTGTGTGTGTGTGTGTGTGCGTGTGTGTGTGTGTGTGTGTCTGTGTGTGTGTGTGTGTGTGTGTGTGTGTGTGTGTGTGTGTGTGTGTCTGTGTGTGTGTGTGCGTGTGTGTGTGTGTGTGTGTCTGTGTGTGTGTGTGTGTGTGTGTGTGTGTGTGTGTGTGTGTGTGTGTGTGTGTGTGTGCGCGCGCACGCTCCTGTCCGTATGCAGAAGTGGGAAAAAAAGAACAATATAATTGGAGAAATGCAGTAATAATAGGTATTCACAAAATGATAATTCATATTAAACAGGGAGCATAAAGTCAGCCTCATTTGCATGTTTTAGATGATATGCATTTGAAAAGTAATTTCCGCGGGGCATATGAATGACATTAATTCCCGCGCGGGTTCTGCTATAGACCTGAAACTATCAAACATTCAAACATTTAACAGAGGAAGAAAAAAGCAGTCTCGCGCTTTGGCAAGGGCAGATTTCAAGGTTAAAGTATTTGAATGTGATTTTTAAAGTTCTGTCTGGGTTTGTTTAAAGTTGATCCTCTCCTAGTTAAGAGTTCCATTAACTGGAAGTCTGGCTGAGGCTCAGTTTAAACTGTGCTCCATGTGTTTGTGTGTTTCCCTCCCTTCCAGCCAGAATGACACTTCTCCTCCTAATCCACCTCCATTTC
>NC_048581.1:65958642-65966142 GCF_013265735.2 Oncorhynchus mykiss
TTATAGCACAGAGAGTCTGTTAGTTATCCATGTCTGTTAGAAAACATTGAGTGTTATAGCACAGAGAGTCTGTTAGTTATCCATGTCTGTTAGTAAACACTGAGTGTTATAGCACAGAGAGTCTGTTAGTTATCCATGTCTGTTAGTAAACACTGAGTGTTATAGCACAGAGAGTCTGTTAGTTATCCATGTCTGTTAGTAAACACTGAGTGTTATAGCACAGAGAGTCTGTTAGTTAATCATGTCTGTTAGTAAACACTGAGTGTTATAGCACAGAGAGTCTGTTAGTTATCCATGTCTGTTAGTAAACACTGAGTGTTATAGCACAGAGAGTCTGTTAGTTATCCATGTCTGTTAGTAAACACTGAGTGTTATAGCACAGAGAGTCTGTTAGTTATCCATGTCTGTTAGTAAACACTGAGTGTTATAGCACAGAGAGAGGCGTCAGAGACAAATGTTATGCTACTCTCCATATTCACACTAATGAGCGAGAGAGGACTGAGAAACCCCACGCCTTCACTTCCTAAGCACTCCCAAAGGACGGCCAACACACACACACACACACACACACACACACACACACACACACACACACACACACACACACACACACACAGCATAATTATTCCAAAGAGCCGTCATTTCCAGCTGACATTTAAATGTGTTCACCTGTTGCAAAGTGAGAGAATAATAAAATCATGATATCAGATCACCACATTATAATCGCTGAAGAGATCTGCTAATTGGTGGAACTCCTCTCTCTGTAAACACGCAGGTCAGTGTGTGTATATGTGGACACTTAATGTGCATTTAGCAAACAAACATTAACAGTGTTCGCCTTGCAATTAGAACCAGGTGTCAGAGAATACTCAGCCCCCTGCACACACACCCACGCTGTGCGGTTGAACCCAATCTTTCCATCGTAATTATGCCAAATTAAAATGGTGGTTAGCAGTGCTAGTGCTGGCTAGTGTTTTAAGGAGATGTGTGCGTTTGTGTGTGTGTGTGTCAGGGCCTCTCAGGATTGATCAGAGCGGTGGTGATTTTTTCCTGTGTCAACCAATTAACACCTCCCCACCCGCCACCCCAAAACCCACAGCCCACCAGCCACCACCACAGCAGGTGTGTATGTGTGTGTGAGTGATGCCCGGCTTGACTCCTAACCCACAGTTCCCGCGGTTATATCTGGGTGGGTTGAATAAAGGGAAAACTAAACCTTAAAAAATAAAAATAAATTAAATTATTGTGCAATTTATATCTACAGGCTACATTGATGTGTTTCTTTCTGGCCTAAGATTTAGGGCCTACCTTTACACTCCCCAAATAGCCTGCACGCCAATCGCCAAACGATTTTGGGAACTGTCAGAAAAAGTAAATGTTGATCCTCTGAGGCAAAAAGGACACAATGCCAGAGATGATTTTATTAAGAGAAAAGCTGCTAAATGGAGAGCTGAAAGGGAGGGCCAGAAAAGTCATGTTTGGGAAAGATGGGGACTTCAAATAGGCCTATGACATGTCAAGGGAACTGTTGCCTACTGTTCAGATGGGTGAAACTGAAATCTGGACACTGACTGTTGGTCTATAACCTGCACGTAGCCTTAATATTAACTGATGCAGAATTATGAATTTTTTTGCAGTAAAATTATACACCAAATGTACATTTTGACTCGGGAAAAGGAGTGGAGAAATATGATTTCTTTCTTTCAGCATCATGACAGAATGAGAATGTGCAGTCAGGGACCGTCTGTAGCGGTGCTATATTTATCAGCATCATAAAAGCTGATACTATTTCAACCACATAAAATGTGAATCCACGCCGAACTGAACTCTTATCAGAAACATGTTGGGTCGTTTTCACAGCTTTCTATTTCCTTACAACCGGTCAAACTGATGTCATTTGAAAAAAATTGTGTTTTGAGTGTTTGCATTTTCTCCCCGGTCCCTAAACGTCTTTGCTCTGCGAATGAAGCAGCGATGACAGAGAAAACTTTACTGATGTCAACTAGATGGAAGCATTCAATCTATAATTTATGACATCATTCTGGTGAGCAAGGGTTTATTTCATCTTCTAGGGCAGCATACAATGACAGAAGAGAAGAAGCGTTTATCTAATTAAAGACAAGTTGACTAACAAATAGTCCACCAAAATGTTGGAAATTATGAGCAGAAACATATCTAAATCAGGGGGAATATACAGCACCCATGTGGCAGCCTGCAGTGTATTTTCTATACTAGAGGGTTTAGGATGGGAACGGGCCTCTGTAAAGGGTCTACAGTGTAATGAGGGGTCTACAGGCTCAATGCGTTTTATAGAAGCACTATCATGCTCAACCGGTTTAGCATTATTTGCATGTAGCAGCATTTTACTACAGAGCTGTGGTGGATCCTAGTGTATACAACACCCATCCAGCAGGAACCCACCTACAGACAGACACACCTATAGACACACACACATACAGACACAACCACACATACAGACAGACACACCTACAGACACAGACACACCTACAGACAGACACACCTATAGACACACACACATACAGACACAGACACACATACAGACACAGACACACCTACAGACAGACACACCTATAGACACACACACATACAGACACAGACACACATACAGACCACAGGAGGTTGGTGGCACCTTAATTGAGGAGGATGGGCTCGTGGTAATGGCTGGAGCGGAACCAGTGGAATGGTATCAAATACAACGTTTCCATGGAAACCATGTGTTTGATACCATTCCCTTGACTCCGTTCCAACCTTTATTATGAGCCCATCCTCCCCTCAGCAGCCTCCTGTGATACATTCACAAACACACATACACACACTGACAGACAGACAGACAGACAGACACATACAAAAGAGATCAGACATACCTTGAAATCACACAATAATTTTGTCTGTCCATGTGTGGTTTGTGGGGAACTTGGAGTGATCGACGCACCCACCCACCCACCAACCCACCCACCCACCCACCAATCCACCCACCAACCCACCCACCCACCCACCCACCCACCCACCCACCCACCCACCCACCCACCCACCCACCCACCCACCAAACCACCCACCCACCCACCAACCCACCCACCAATCCACCCACCAACCCACCCACCCAACCCACCCACCCACCCACCCACACACACCAGCTCCCTGCCCAGTATTTGTGGTGGCTGAATGCAGCTGGTAACATCTGGATGTATTTTAGCTGTGTTTACATTTCCAAAACGCTGAAAGACTACACACACACACACACACACACACACACACACACACACACACACACACACACACACACAGTCTGAAAAACAGTGCAGGTGCCAGAAAAGTAATAAAGGAAGGGGCAGGTCACAAAAGGAGATTGTTTAAACTCTGACGCTGTGTGTTCCTGGACCCACACACACATTCAACACACACTAGTCATTCCTCCCCATCGTCCTGCTGGCGCTCACTTTTCACTAACACACAAGGCGCCACAGCCCTGCTCCAGCAATAACTTCAGAAAACTGGAGAACAGCGAAAATATGAAGCAGCACAGTGCTGGAGAGGAGATGGGAAAGGGAAGGGAGGAGGAAAAGAAAGGGATGGGAGGAGGAAAAGAAAGGAAGAAAAAAGAGAGACAGTGATCAATGAAGAAGACAATGGACAGACGTGCAGTAAGGCCTGTGGAAGGCTTGGTGTCGGACGTGCTGGAGCTGTGAGTGTTGGCAGAGGTGTCTATCTCTCTCTCTCTCTCTCTCTCTCTCTCTCTCTCTCTCTCTCTCTCTCTCTCTCTCTCTCCATTCTGTTACCTCACCCTCTAGAGTGTGTCGGGACCAAGGGCACAGACCCAGAAGAGACAGACAAACAGACCAACACAGTCATGCTGTTTAATGGTGACCGGCTGGGTTTTTAAACGTATTCAGTACTACCATTCTACCACAGACCCGCTTATCGCATCAGCTTCAAAATGGCCTCCCTATTACTGCCAACCACCCAACACCCACTCTTATGCATACACTACCACGGAAATAAACCTGTTTCCACGAACTCATGCATACACATCCCCCCCCCCCCCCCCCCCCACACACACACACACACACACACACACACACACACACACACAGCTGCAAGTCAAATTTTGTTCAGCCTAATCAAAACAGACACAGAATAGCCCTGTTGGACTGACGTCATCTAACCCCAATACAGGCTCTGGTCCACAGACACACACACACACACATATTAAAAGAAACACAGAGAGAGAGAGAGAGAGAAGCCCGTGCTGTGTAGGATGTAATTTCAATGATTGAGTATAATTTACCCGTGTAAGATGAAACCCAGAAGGCCAACAAGAGTGACCCCATAGATCAAAACCAAACCAGCAGTACTGGGAGGGGGGTAGTACACACCAACACACACACACACACACACACACACACACGGATGCTTTGTTTAGCCAATTCCAGCTCATCCCAAGCTCTGTTCAATCGCTTGATAAGTTTCCGTTTGGAAGATAAAAACAAATCTACGTGTCATTTAGTTTTCCTCAGTGGAGGTCCAGGTGTTTGTAAACCAGCGCAGTGACCTGTGAGGGTTGTTCCAATGCCCAGTTAAATAAAGACAAAACACCAAAGGTCAGTCAATTAAGAATACATTTGGATTTGAATGTCGCCACACACAAAGTGTCCTTGGGATCACAGTAATCCGCTCAGGTATTCCACTTTCCTGTGGCTCACCCCTCACCCCTGACACACACACACACACACACACACACACACACACACACACACACACACACACACACACACACACACACACACACACACACACACACACACACACACACACACACACACACACAGGGGAGATTAATAGAGATCCCGTGGCACAGGGAGACTTCTGGTGGGTTTAACATCAGGAACGATTGTTTCTAAAGAACGGCGAGTCTCCCCTGAGAAAAAACACATCGGGCCGATCACATGACGACAGTTCAGACCCCTGGGAACCCAATGCACTCACGTCCACCACAATCTAGGGTTTAGAGTCTGGAATTCAAGACAACACTTTACATTTAGATATATTGTACAGATGATTTATAAGTCGATTTATTAATATAAAGTTTATAATAAACAGCTATAAATCATTGGTAGATATAGTATGATAGTTTAACTATTAGTTATTAACAGTGTATTAACTAGGCTACTTTAAAACCCTTCATAAACACTCAAACGATATCTTCAAGTGTTTCTAAATGTAATCATGTTTTCAGAACTTCATCGACTGATACCGCTTAGAATTTAGATCAGGAGTAGAACCTGTGTTGGGGTTACAGTCATCAGGAATGTATTTACACATGCGTATTTCATTCAGGATAAAAGATAATCACTGTGAAACAAATTAACCCTATTAAGAGAAGTTTACGCTGAAGGTGACAGAATAAATTAATTTAGCTAAACCATTAAGACCTGTTACCTTCAACCCACTGAAGGATTTACACCCAACTAATTAGCATGCTCCATTTTCTCTAATAATAATAAGGGAATAACTTAATAGGTTAGAATTCAATCCCATATTCATATGTTCATTTCTGTCTGATTCTCAACGCTGAGAACCACTCTTCTACTAATGCAATTTCACATCCAGAACTCTCACACAGGAGACAAAATCATTTCAAATGGTGTCGGGATTTAAACACACAAAGGGAAATTATATTCAAACGATAAAAGGTATTCACTCTGTAGGTTACGTTGGCGTTTCACGAGAGCGCTGGTAAATATGTTAAAGATGTTTCCTGTCCCAGTTTTGGAAAGAGGTGTTTCTGGGTAATTAAAATATAATTGTGGAGCGTATCCGATTCCTTCTCTCCTCCACAGATCTCCCTCTTTTTCTCTCTCGTTCTCTCTATCTTTTTAATTGCCTCTGTTTCCTGTCTCAGCTAGCTGACTGTATAAACGTAACATTTTAAACAGAACACAGAAATCAAAGCACAGAGTATGTTTCTAGACCAGAAACACAGAGCTGTGTTTATCAAGTCCTCTGTTAATTCCAATTCGAATAATATTCAAATACAGCTATTGTTTAATTTACAGCATTCTTTTTAGAAAATCATTTTTTTTTTAGCTTGTTGCATCTTTGCAGCATTTAATTACCATATGATTGGGGATATCTATACATGGTGGTGTTAAAATGTAGGTTATATTTTCCTCTTTTGTGCGATTGGACACAAACATATAGTACATCTCAGAGGAGGAGCCGAATAGACAGACAACTGGTGGAAAAAGTCTGTTGCAAACAGTTAGTTTGAATTGATCTGAAACCTACTGTATCTATAACCCATTTTATTCACCTGTGGTGTAATAAACCCTCCAGCTACAGAAACTCAGCTCGTCTTCAGCTACCAAACCTACCAGCTACCAGCACTACATCCCCCCTTCTCTTTCTCTCTCCTCTCTGCTTCTTCCCCCTGGGTGAAAGGTAAGTGACACGTTAGACAGGCACAGAAAAGGAGTCAATATCCTCAGGAGGCCTGGGAGAATTAGAAAATGTCACTTTCTCTCTGCAGACGGAGAGGGCCAACACTGGAGCACACACACTCCCTGGTTCCTCATCATATCTTCCTGTCTACAGTATGTTCAGACCTAACAGCATTTTTACCACAAGAAAATCATCTCCAATGTAGTAAGTGATGCTGGTAAATATACGTTCAACTCACCATACACACACTGGTACAGTTGGAATAAGGTGAGCACTCAAACACACACAAAATACTGTAGACACACTCCTGTGTCTCGTGCCAATCTGTGACGTCTCTTGAGTGTTGAGGTTTTCTATTAAAACTATAGAAAGGTGCTGGAGAAAGGGGAAGAGTTCACATTATCTAAGATAATTCCAATTAACACTCTCCCCCACAGTAATTAGCTATTAAAACAAACCCCAAACCCCAACGAGACGCCACCGCAACGCAGCTCTATAATTAATTCTACAATCACAACCATCTCCCGTATAAAGGAATGTGATAATACGTTTGATGAAATGGACAGAACGAACAAAAATGATGTTCTGTAAAGAAAGTGTAAATAAGTGTAAATAAAACACTGTCCATCTGCGCGCATGAAGCTTAAGCCGCTTCTGCTTTTGTTCTTCTCTCATCCATTTATTCTCTCACTCTGTTATTCTGTTGTTTCTCCCTTCGGCCGTCTGACAGGGAAAAGTAGCGAGGAGACATTAAAGAAGGAGATGACTACTGTAGACAGGAGGGAGGGAGGGAGGGAGGGAGGGAGGGAGGGAGGGAGGGAGGGAGGGAGGGAGGGAGGGAGGGAGGGAGGGAGGGAGGGAGGGAGGGAGGGAGGGACAAGGACCTTCTCACACAGAACTAATTAATAGATAGCATGTTGAAGTTACTGCCACACACATTTCCAAACACACATACACACTTTTTGTAACACTCACACTTACAGTCATACACATCAAAACAAACAGATAGCATTAATATACTTCAGGTTTATTAAAGGGGGA
>NC_048581.1:65973642-66053642 GCF_013265735.2 Oncorhynchus mykiss
TGAGTGAGTGAGTGAGTGAGTGAGTGAGTGAGTGAGTGAGTGAGTGAGTGAGTGAGTGAGTGAGTGAGTGAGTGAGTGAGAGAGAGAGAGAGAGAGAGAGAGAGAGGGGGGGGGGGGGGGGGTAGAGAGGCTGGGGACCTATTCAGCTAATGAATATACAGGGGGGAAATATTACCACAAACACAATACTTCACCCTGCCATAATGACATGGTCTAAGCACATAAATGCACAAATACATATACACCTGGGTTTGAAGTTGCTTTCTGATACAGTGAGTCAGAGGGTATCTGGACTGAGCTTTAAGAGCTACATCTCCTCAGAGGGATAGTGGGTATAAAGGCTGTAAGCTGCCTTTGAAACAAAGAAGTACAGCATATCTGTAGTGTTCTGGACCCCCTGCTAGGTAGTGCTCCTACACCCTAACCATATCAGACAAACTAACACATCACCTACGCTACCTACCGTACCTGGTACAATTCAAGGAAAACACACAGACTTTTTATAACACAATCCAATTAAAGCCATAGGATTAATAGTCAAGCTGTTCGTCTCCCTCTTCCCTAATCAAAGCTAAAGTTATGTCTGATAAGGCCAACTGTAAGCTTTTCAGAAGTCAAGAGAGTATTCAGGTATGTTCTGGTTCTACCTACCTAGTGGCTATGATACCAGAACAGAACAGAAGAGTGATAGAGAGCCTAAGGCCATTAGATGTTTTAATCTACGGCTGAAATAAAAAAGAATTAACTTCAAATGTAATTCAAATCCCCTACCCTTTCCTTAAATATCTATCCAATCAAGATGGCTGAAAAGCTTTATTCAGGTTGGTTGCTATAAAAGTTTCATCTTATTACACTTTCCAACTTCTCATTTTAACACCACTGTAATGGAAGATGAAAAAATGAATAGTGAAATTGAGAGGTAGCCTTACAAAAAAATTAAATAACCATGATAATTAGATGTAAAGATATTATAATTCCTTTAAGGGGATGCATAGAATCTGCTGCTCTACAATATTTGCCCTAATTGCTAGAATTATCATATTAACCAGTTACCATTTGACTAAGTTGATTAAAAAATTGATTATTCGTCTATTTCTTTTAGGACTTTCTTAATCAAAATCTAACATCCTTGAAAAATTAATTCGAAGGAGCTCTTATCAGTTAATTAAATCAGGTTGGAAGTCATTTTTCTGCGCGGCGTGATTAGGGCCCGCTCTGTTCTCCTCTGTTCAGACACCATGACGCGAGAGGAAACTTCTCACTGGCTCATCAAACATGCACAACCAGAAGAATAGAATTTCTTTAAAGGGACGTCTTTTTTCTTCTTCTCCAAACCTCTGCCTTTCTGATAAATGGTACTATACCCAATAGATCTCTCTTTCTCCTCAACACATTCTCATTAACGCCCAGAAAAAAATAAAAAGAGAGGGGAGGGGAGAGAGTAAGAGAAAAGAGAGGGGAGGGGAGAGAGTAAGAGAAAAGAGAGGGGGGGGAGAGAGTAAGAGAAAAGAGAGGAGGGGGGAGAGAGTAAGAGAAAAGAGAGGGGAGAGGAGAGAGTAAGAGAAAAGAGAGGGGGGGAGAGAGTAAGAGAAAAGTGAGGGGGGGGGGAGAGAGTAAGAGAAAAGAGAGGGGAGAGGAGGGGAGAGAGTAAGAGAAAAGAGAGGGGAGGGGAGGGGAGAGAGTAAGAGAAAAGAGAGGGGAGAGGAGGGGAGAGAGTAAGAGAAAAGAGAGGGGAGGGGAGGGGAGAGAGTAAGAGAAAAGAGAGGGGAGGGGAGAGAGTAAGAGAAAAGAGAGGGGAGAGGAGGGGAGAGAGTAAGAGAAAAGAGAGAGGAGAGGAGGGGAGAGAGTAAGACAAAAGAGAGGGGAGAGGAGGGGAGAGAGTAAGAGAAAAGAGGGGAGGGGAGGAGAGAGAGTAAGAGAAAAGAGAGAGGAGGGGAGGAGAGAGAGTAAGAGAAAATAGAGGGGAGGGGAGGAGAGGAGAGAGTGTAAGATAAAAGAGAGGGGAGGGGAGGGGAGGAGAGAGAGTAAGAGAAAAGAGAGGGGAGGGGAGGGGAGGGGAGGAGAGAGAGTAAGAGAAAAGAGAGGGGAGGGGAGGGGAGGGGAGGGGAGGAGAGAGAGTAAGAGAAAAGAGAGGGGAGGGGAGGAGAGAGAGTAAGAGAAAAGAGAGGGGAGGGGAGGAGAGAGAGTAAGAGAAAAGAGAGGGGAGGGGAGGGGAGAGAGTAAGAGAAAAGAGAGAGGAGGGGAGGGGAGAGAGTAAGAGAAAAGAGAGGGGAGGGGAGGGGAGAGAGTAAGAGAAAAGAGAGGGGAGAGCAGGGGAGAGAGTAAGAGAAAAGAGGGGAGGGGAGAGAGTAAGAGAAAAGAGAGGGGAGAAAAAAGGGTCAGAGGGGGAAGAGAGAGAGAACCAGGGAGAATGAGAGAGATGGAGAGAGAACGGACCTGGGGTAGAGAGAAAGAAACAATGTGATAGAGACATGGAGACAGGATAGGTAAAAAAGAATGACAGAGGAAGATAGGGAGCGAGGGAAAAGGGAAAGATGGATAGAGAGAGGGGGCTTGGTTTGAGAACATTGAGGGTTTAAACACACACACACCGGATGACAGCCTTGGGTAGGCCTGACAGACTAAACATGTACATCTGGAGCTAAAACCAGAGCTACTGTTTCTACAGACACACAATATCTCATGTCCTACTCCTAACATTTAAACACAACTTTATCATGTCCTACTCCTAACATTTAAACACAGCTTTATCATGTCCCTTTCCTAACATTTAAACACAGGTTCATCATGTCCTACTCCTAACATTTAAACACAGCTTTATCATGTCCTACTCCTAACATTTAAACACAGCTTTATCATGTCCTACTCCTAACATTTAAACACAGCTTTATCATATCCTACTCCTAACATTTAAACACAGCTTTATCATGTCCTACTCCTAACATTTAAACACAGCTTCATCATGTCCTACTCCTAACATTTAAACACAGCTTTATCATGTCCTACTCCTAACATTTAAACACAGCTTTATCATGTCCTACTCCTAACATTTAAACACAGCTTTATCATGTCCTACTCCTAACATTTAAAAACAGCTTTATCATGTCCTACTCCTAACATTTAAACACAGGTTCATTATGTCCTACTCCTAACATTTAAACACAGGTTCATTATGTCCTACTCCTAACACTTAAACACAGCTTTATCATGTCCTACTCCTAACATTTAAACACAGCTTTATCATGTCCTACTCCTAACATTTAAACACAGCTTTATCATGTCCTACTCCTAACATTTAAACACAGGTTCATCATGTCCTACTCCTAACATTTAAACACAGCTTTATCATGTCCTACTCCTAACATTTAAACACAGCTTTATCATGTCCTACTCCTAACATTTAAACACAGCTTTATCATGTCCTACTCCTAACATTTAAACACAGCTTTATCATGTCCTACTCCTAACATTTAAACACAGCTTTATCATGTCCTACTCCTAACATTTAAACACAGCTTTATCATGTCCTACTCCTAACATTTAAACACAGCTTTATCATGTCCTACTCCTAACATTTAAACACAGCTTTATCATGTCCTACTCCTAACATTTAAACACAGCTTTATCATGTCCTACTCCTAACATTTAAACACAGGTTCATTATGTCCTACTCCTAACATTTAAACACAGCTTTATCATGTCCTACTCCTAACACTTAAACACAGCTTTATCATGTCCTACTCCTAACATTTAAACACAGCTTTATCATGTCCTACTCCTAACATTTAAACACAACTTCATCATGTCCTACTCCTAACATTTAAACACAGCTTTATCATGTCCTACTCCTAACATTTAAACACAGCTTTATCATGTCCTACTCCTAACATTTAAACACAGGTTCATCATGTCCTACTCCTAACATTTAAACACAGCTTTATCATGTCCTACTCCTAACATTTAAACACAGCTTTATCATGTCCTACTCCTAACATTTAAACACAACTTCATCATGTCCTACTCCTAACATTTAAACACTTCATCGGAGTGTTTCTGTATGCTTGTTTCTCCCTCAGCTGCGGTGGTGAAACCAATGAGATAATGAATCACACACACATCCCATATCTCATGTCATCTCAGAAGAGAAAAACCTAACTGGATGGAGAGAATGAGACAAAGAGAGAAAGAGAGAGAGGTAGTCCACTCAGCACTCCCATCAGTGGAGTATAAGTCTCTGTGCATCAGGCTGCAGCTGGCCTCTCCAGCCTCTCCAGTAGCCAGCAGAGCAGAACAGAACAGATATACTGCCCTCCACACATCTGTCCATCCAACGCTCCTCAGGGAGGGAGAGAGAGCGGGAGGGGGGGGGTAACTGAAAGTAAGGATGAGAGGGACATGGAGAGGGAAAGATGAGAGAAAAATGGAAAGCCAAGAAGAAAAAGAGAGAAATAGTTGCAGAGGGGATGAGATAGGAGAGAGAGTGAGGGTGGGAGTGTGAGGAAGCTTGAGAGAGAGAGAGAGAGAGAGAGAAGGAGAGAGATGCTAAGAGAGAATGTTAGTTGGTAAATCACTGTGATTGAGTAATGAATTGAATGATTGGAGCTTGGCTGATTAAGTTGCAGAGGATGCCCATTCTCCATCAACCAATCAACACGCTCCCTCATCATCCAATCAACACGCTCGGTTGGCCCTGTAGCAGTCACCTCATGGCGTTTTATTCCATTCTCCCCTCTTTCCTTCATTCTGTCTTTCCTCCCTCCCTCACTACATGTCATCCTGTCTTCAGCGTAGCCGCAGTAGTCTTACTCAGTGGGAGAGAGAATTCTCAAAGCCACAATTACCGCAAAGAACTATCAATTTCCCCTTCAATTAACCCTGTGGGGAGAAAGGGAGAGAGGAATGGAGGGGGGAAGAAGAGAGATTCAAATTTGAGACACAGCATTGTACCTCCTCGGTCCCCCTGGCGGTGCAGTAATAAATGAGGGGCCGAGGCGGAGGAGAGGGGAGAGAGGGTGAGGGGGAAGTGTAACACATCCTCAGTGGTGAACTTGACCCCAGTGCAGGGGGTCAAAGTGGTTACGGTAGAACCAGAGCCCCATCCCCATTACAGCTGAATACAGGCCGGCACAGGCAACTAACGCTAATGCCCACTATATGCTAATAAAGAAGATGGTGGGAGGAGTCTCAAACCACAGCCCAGAGCTGCTGAAAGTGCTCTTCCCTGGGAGATGGAGAGAGGGAATAGGGGGAGAAGGAGAGAAAGGGAAATGGAGAGCAAGGGGTAAAAAAGATAGGAGAAAGAGATGGTAGGGAATGTGAGAGAAAGGGGGAGAGGACGATGGATAGAGAGAAAAGGGGAAGGAGAGGAGGAGAGGAAAAAGGGAAAGGTCTGTTTTTATGACATGAAGAGGGTGTGTGTCTGGGGTTGTGGTTGTTCAGCCGAGCCTTGGCTAACAGCGCTCACCCCGGAATGACAGGGCATGTCTGCACCCCACCCCCTTTATCCCTCCCTCTCTCCCCCTCTCGCCCCCTCTCTAAGCTGAGCTCCCTGGGGAGGGATCCCAAACCAAAACCAGCCTTCAGCAAAGTTCTGCAGGCAAACTTTCACAAAGCTCCCGAATGCTTGCCTTTCTGCCTGCCCGCCTGGCGACAGAGATGCATGCCAGGGTTTCAACGCAGCCCACCCTCCATCTCCCCCTCCTCTTCTACTGCCCTCTACTCTCAGAAGCTTATGGGCTGTTTGCTGCTGACCTTTCAGATGAAGGGAAACAAGCGGAACCCAGAAACTGCCAATGAGTGATACAGGTTGCATACAGGCTTGTCGACCTTCGCTAAGCTAGCGTATGCAGTCCTGCCGTTGACGGGAGAGAGCACGGGCATTGTCCCACTTGTTTTGCCAAGAGTCAATGGCTGCTTTTCAACTGGGTAATAAATGTTGCTAGTCCTTGAAGAAAAAAAAATATTTGTGTTTTCTCCATTACTTGCTGATTGTAAATACTTCAAACGAAAAACCTCACATAGGAATAAAATATGAGAGAAAGAAAAAAATATGAAAAAACACAGATGGAGAAAAAGGAAATCTAAATCTGTTTAACAGTCATAATGTCGTTTTCATCCAAAGATTTCAAAAGCATTTTTCCCTTTGTGTTTCGTTTCACCTGGGAGCACTATTCTTCAATTCATCCAATGAACGTGTTGGCTAACTAACAGAACACACTATTCAAACATCATATTAAAGTGTCTCTCAATAGATGCATTTAAGCCTCTACTTCATCAATACATACATTTGGCCACATATTTCATTAAATTGAAAAACACTGAAAACATGCTCGTCACTGAGTTGTGAACCAAATGCAATTATTTAAGCATAAAAGGCCGGTGCTCAAGCTTTTTAAATGTGATTTCTATACCTAAGGAAGGTCAAATGTTTTATTGCATCCAATTTACATACCACGGACACTTCTTCTCTAATCTATTCAGTACTGATGGACATGGATGTGTAAATAGAGTAACAATTCAACAGCTTTTTTAATGGATGTGTTAAACAGAGTCTAATAATTGAACAGCTTTTTGATTTGAATGAGTTTTTTTCATCACATTCACCAAGCATTTCAGACATTTAACCTTTAGGGCAAGAATACATTCTAAACATTGATTAAATAAAATGGCATCATCATATGTATGGACACAACTTGTAAGAAAAGCTGTTCATGAAGAAGTATCGATCGTCCTTGCATTATAAAGCCTTGTCATCTGAATGAACTGGAGTAGAATAGAACATGTCTATTAAAATGTATCTTAATAAGGATAAATCCTGCACATGAATTCAGATGACAGTTCCCTTCTAATGAAGGGCTTGAATGTACAGTATGTTGAGAGCCAGTAGAGGAGAGCAGAGAGGAGAGCAGAGAGGAGAGCAGAGAGGAGAGCAGAGAGGAGAGCAGAGAAGAGAGCAGAGAGGAAATCAGAGAGGAAATCAGAGAGGAGAGCAGAGAGGAGAGCAGAGAAGAGAGCAGAGAGGAGAGCAGAGAGGAGAGCAGAGAGGAGAGCAGAGAGGAGAGCAGAGAGGAAATCAGAGAGGAGAGCAGAGAGGAGAGCAGAGAAGAGAGCAGAGAGGAGAGCAGAGAGGAGAGCAGAGAGGAGAGCAGAGAGGAGAGCAGAGAGGAGAGCAGAGAGGAAATCAGAGAGGAGAGCAGAGAGGAGAGCAGAGAAGAGAGCAGAGAGGAGAGCAGAGAGGAGAGCAGAGAGGAGAGCAGAGAGGAGAGCATAGAGGAGAGCAGAGAGGAAAGCAGAGGAGAGCAGAGAGGAGAGCAGAGAAGAGAGCAGAGAGGAGAGCAGAGAGGAGAGCAGAGAGGAGAGCAGAGAAGAGAGCAGAGGAGAGCAGAGAGGAGAGCAGAGAGGAGAGCAGAGAGGAGAGCAGAGGAGAGCAGAGAGGAGAGCAGAGAGGAGAGCAGAGAAGATGGTTCATTTGAGAAGGCAGCCGTGTCTTTACCTCCCGTGCCAGAGAGAGAGGGGGGGAAGAGAGAGAAAGAGAGTGAGAGAGAGTGTGTGAGAGAAAGAGAGAGAGAGTGTGAGAGAGTGAGAGAGAGAGGGAGAGAGAGAGAGAGAGAGAGAGAGGAGGAAAGGTTTGTGGATGTAATGAGAGATGAGGACAAGAGGAGAGGATAAGAGGAGAGGAAGGGAAACGCGGTGTGTTAAGAGGAAGAGGGGACGAGGAGAGGAGGCCACTACAGAGCGACTACGTTTGAGCTCTGACAGAGAAAAGAGCACTTAGACTGCTCGCAACAACCGTGCACTGAAACGAAGAGATCCTCAATAGTACACACAGAATGTGTGTGTGTGTGTGAGTCACAAGAGTAGCCTTTTGAGTGACAGAGAAGCACATATGTACAGACATGTCTGTCTGACAACCGACGAAGGGAAAGAAAGGGGGATGAGAAAAGAAAAACGATTAAATGAGAGAGAAAAATGAACTGGACGCGCAGCTAGATGCCGTGCCTCCGTGGAAGACATTCTGTAGAAAAATAAAAGCCTTTCCTCTCCTTTTCATCCTCAATCTACCAATACTGCTATCTTTCAACACCGTATAGCATATAACCACAATTACGAGTCTGTCAGTCTTAACAGAAAATGCCATTGTTGTTTTTAAACTCACTGTTTTCAGAGTTTTCACTGTACCATGCAGGGAGTGTATTTTAGAGGTGGTTGAGGTGTTTTGTAGAAATAGTCTTTCCCCTCTACAACATCTTTTAGATTCATTGTTAGAAATTATCAGATTGCATTTTCTGTATTATTTCTCTACAAAAACTAAACTATTTCTAGGTGTTATTTTGAACACTGCTTATAAAAGATCAATACTAAATTGCAGATTTAGGATCAGGGGTAAAAAAAACACACTTTTAGATAGTACTCCTTATTTCATCTTCCTTCTTCTCCTAAACACTCTCTCCTTTTTCCACCCTTCGTTCTTTTCTCTACTCTGTGTCACCCCTGACCAGTGGTCTCAGCCGGCTTCAGACCGCCGTGGTTACCAAGTCCAGCGCCACAAAACTCTTTCTCTTCTCTTTGTCTTTTTAAAGAGTCTGTATAATACACTGTGTGATGGAGAGAGAGAGGAGTCCTGGACAGCAGAGGTAATCTGACAGGATTAAGCTGCTTCTTTCCCCCGGAAAGACGGGATGGGAGAGGAGAGGAAGAAAGAGGGGAGAAAGAGAGGAGGCCGAGTTTAAATCCCTCTACAAATGTCAGACATCGAACAGTGACCGGGGGGCACAGGAACACACCTGCGCGCATACACATAGAAAGATACACACAAAACGGATCACACACACACCTGCCATATCGCACTGGACCACCACGGACCGGCAAAGACTCCTCTTTCTGAGGAGGGAGGGATGTGTGGGGAAGGAGGGAGAGGGGATTACACAATTATTCAGATAACAGCTGGGGATCATTTAGTAGCAGATGTCCCTCGGTCAACAATGTCCGCCCAACCGCGCACACACACACACACACACACACACGGGTTACAACACCAGCCGAACACAGCCCGAGAACAAAAGCCAGTCATAATCGATGGATACAAGCACTCATGCAAACACAAACACACAATGTTCTGAGATTTGCTTTACAAAAATACTATTTTTTTCTTTCTCTTTTTTTGTGGATGACTAGTTTAAGGATGACAATCTATTTGATGATAATATGATATGTTTTTTTTAAAGATGAAATATTCTTGAAAAATCATTTGAATACACATGTTTGTATCTAAAAAGTCCATGGAATGACACGTGAATAGTTATCATAGGGAGAGCGGCAACCTGTTTCTCCTTCCTTTACCTGAGGAACACACACACACACACACACGCACGCACGCACGCACGCACGCACACACACACACACACGCACACAAGCACGCACGCACACGCACGCACACACACACACACACACACACACACACACACACACGCGCACGCACACACACACACACGCACACAAGCACGCACGCACACGCACGCACACACACACACACACACACACACACACTCACATACAGATGATCCCGCTGCATCCTTCCTTAAGCCCCTGCCTCTGTGTCTCTGTGTGATCTAAAGACTCTCGTAGCTGCCGTGCTATTCTCCTATCTGTTTCTCTCCTTCTCCCTCCCTCTCCACTGCTTGAAAGGGCACACACAGGGCTTCAGAGTCCTCACTCCCTATTGGGCAAAGCCACTTCACCTCGAGAACTACAGAGAGAAAGAGAGAGAGAGAGGACCTTTGAGTCTCATAACCATATAATACATATAAACATTTCATGACAAATAAAGTGAAAAACACAAACAAATATATTTTAAAAAGATACATATTTTTTCCCAAAATCATCAAGACAACATACTTTTTATTTCTCTCCAAAATGTCACGAGTCAGAAAAGTCAACGCAGTCAGTTAATGCCATATGAATACATAAGCAAGGGAATGGATGGGGGGAGGGAGGGAGGGAGGGAGGGAGGGCGGGAGGGAGGGAGGGAGGGAGGTTATCAGGGAGGGAGGGTGGGAGGGAGGGATGTGCTGTCAATCCGTCATCCCTAGCAGCACATTGTGATTTGGGTTAACACTGGTTAACAGATCTCTCTGTCTGTGGGTATATATCCAGCGCCCTGCCCGCCGCAGCCTTTTTCTCATGCTAATGGTTGAAGTAGTCATCATGTGTCCCCCATCACTAATACCATAAAGGAGCAGCGTTCGCCAGCCTCTCTGCAGCGTTAGCCAGCAGCACCCCCATACTTTAGGGATTAGTCAATATAATGAGATGCATTTATACGCTTGTTACTTTTGTGGTCAACGGGTAGGAGGGAATGGGACAGGGTTATGGAGAGGTTTTAGTTCGTTCCTTCATACCTCTTTACAATATAACATACACACACATTACCAAGGAGCCAAACTGAACACCATATACAACTATTGAACACAAACAAACGAAACACACAGTAACTTGCAAACTTTCCTATACTTTTAAACCTCAAAACCAAAACACAGCTTTGGCTTTGTGATGAGGGGGGGGGGGGGCAAGCATCATTATCGTCAAACACAAATCTATGCTAAACCACTGAAGACACTCGTTCACTGACACTCGTTTAGTGACACCGTTTTCCTGCCGCTGGGGAACGTTCAGGGCTGAGTGTGAATCTGTGTCTGCTCCTCCTCCCGCTTAAACCTTCTTGGAGTGGGAATCTCTCTCTCCGTGCTTCAGCGGCTCCAGAGCTCGCCAGGCGGATTTCGGCTGCCGAGGAGCGAGGAGCCTTTAAGGCGTGGAACGCTCCTTTACAAGCAGGCGGTTTATGCAGAGTTAAAGTTGCGTTCAGGGCCGTGCAGCTGTCCCCCATGCATCACTATAACCCTTTAATGAACGCATTAAAAAGAGTGACAGAAAGTTTAGTCCCATTGTTGTTTGAAACCAGGCTTTGCTGTGATCTGTTCCCTCGGCAGCTGTTTGATTGACAGGTGGGCTGTCAGGTTGGCAAAGAGGGATGAGATACACCAACGGCTCTCTTATGACACCCTTATGAAGGGTCATAGGTTGAGGGAGAGGCAGGTTGTGAATGGGGGAGACAGATAAGACAGGTTCTGAGGGTGAGGGGTGGAGGGGTTGAGGGGGAGACAGAGTGTGTGTGTGTGTGTGTGTGTGTGTGGGGGGGGGGGGGGGGGGGGGGGGGGGGGGGGGGGGGGGGGGGGGGGGGGGGGGGGGGGGGGGGGGGGGGGGGGGGGGGGGGGGGGGGTATGGACTGAAGGAAAATCCATAACACAAATACAGCTGTCAGACGGAATGCAAAGCCAGCCCAGTAATCAGTCTGGCTGGCCAGACCTATTTATGAGGATTCCATACCACACAAACACACCCGCACACCACACATACACACATTCTGTCAAATGAACAAATCACCAACACACCATCTCTCACCCAAACTTTCTCTCATGCACACAACCCCCCCTCATGCCCTATTTATCTACTTCCACAGTCTGTCCATCCATGTCAAATCTCTAAGGTGGCCAAGATGAGTGTACATCACAGTCAGCAGACTGCCAGCTAGCTCCATCCCCACCCAGACACAGACAGGCCGTGCTCAGGTTTTAGAGGTTTATTGCCATAGTGCTTCCTTGTCACAGATTATTGGACTTGTCCCATTTGACTAAAACGCTACATCCACCTCAACCTCTTAGTCCTTTTTCCTGTTCCAGTTTCAGTTCCAGTCATCTCCCTCTCTAGCTCACTGCCCCAACCCTACCCCTTCCCCAAGCCTACACCCTGGTCCTGCTCACTGCTCACTGCCCAAACCCTACCCCTTCCCCAAGCCTACACCCTGGTCCTGCTCACTGCTCACTGCCCCAACCCTACCCCTTCCCCAAGCCTACACCCTGGTCCTAATCACAGCCCTACCCCTTCCCCAAGCCTACACCCTGGTCCTGCTCACTGCTCACTGCCCCAACCCTACCCCTTCCCCAAGCCTACACCCTGGTCCTGCTCACTGCCCCAACCCAACCCCTTCCCCAAGCCTACACCCTGGTCCTGCTCACTGCCACAACCCTACCCCTTCCCCAAGCCTACACCCTGGTCCTAATCACAGCCCTACCCCTTCCCCAAGCCTACACCCTGGTCCTAATCACAGCCCTACCCTTCCCCAAGCCTACACCCTGGTCCTGCTCACAGCCCTACCCTTCCCCAAGCCTACACCCTGGTCCTGCTCACAGCCCTACCTCTTCCCCAAGCCTACACCCTGGTCCTGCTCACAGCCCTACCCCTTCCCCAAGCCTACACCCTGGTCCTGCTCACAGCCCTACCTCTTCCCCGAACCTACACCAGCCCCGGTCCTTCTCACTGCTCCAGACCCATCTTCAGCCAAAGGTCCAAGCCCCGGCCAGTCCCCTTTTTCCTCTCTCGCTGGGTCCCTCCATCACTCTCGCCATCTCCAGTCTCTCCAGTAATGGGTCATAAAACTGGCCTGTGGCTGCCAAGCTCTCTCAGGAGACACTGATCTAATGCTTCCACACATAATGACCCACGCCTGCCTGCCTGCTACACACATACTGTCATTTCCGTCCTCTTCTCTCTCTCTTTCAGTCTCTTCCTCCATCTATGTCTCTCTCCCATTCCCCAGGCCCATAGGAAGTAGTCACTTCCTCTCTCTGTGCTGCAGGGTCGCTCCCTCCCACATCCATCAGCTCTTAACAGACTCACATTATGACTCTAACTCTCTATCAAGCTCTCCATGTTCTCTCTCCCTCTCTCCTTCTATGTTCTCTCATTCTCGCTTCGTCTCTCTTCTACACTCAGACCTCTTCTGCATCACCATAAAATCTGCCCATGGCATCACGACTCTTCTATCTCCCCTTTTCTCTTTTCATTCTCCCACTTTCTTCTGTCTTTCTTCGGACTAGTGATGCTGTCTCAGTCTGATTCTGCTGGCTTTACTTTCCCCAACCCACGGGTCAGCATTTGGCACACAAACACACAGACACATGCACAGAGAAATATTCAGGCCTCCCGTTCTTCCCCATAACAGGTTCAATTAGAACCACATGTGTAATCACGGTTCAGACTAAGGTAATGTGGCAGGGGCTCAACACTCACATCAATCACCTCCCTGATGACCACAGCCAGCAAAACACTACACTCTCATCACCAGCTAGCTAGCTCCACACACAAAACAAACGATCAAACTCCAACCTTTCAATTCCTAATAGAATATATATATTTTTTAAATGAAAACACATTCTCCTCACTTTTAGGCTAGCTCCCAAAAAACAACCAACGTATCAGTCATGAACTGTAGAGGCAACCATTTCATTTGTCATTTTTCCACAGAATCAGTTTTAATGGAAGCGCCGTGATGGAGGCAAATATAGGGATATCGACTGGGTCAAATCCTACACATACCTGTGTCATGTATCGCTGGCTTTACACCTCTCTTCAAAAACACTTTGTAGCAGCAGATAAGCCACTCAACCAATGGCAGGAGAGGTTTCGTGTACATGGGGATAGAGAGTTGGATGGACAGAGCGAGTCCAGAGAAAAGTGTTCAGTATTAGCAACTCTCGGGACATTAAAAACTTCACACACACTACTGTCCATCTCACTTGACTAGAGCCCATATGAATTTAGAATGGCACTCTCTCACACACTCACACAAACACACTCTCTCACACACTCACACAAACACACTCTCTCACACACTCACACAAACACACTCACAGGTGGGTACTCAAGGTAAGAACACTTATAGTATGTTTATGGACCACCATAATAATGTTGCTGTGGAAGGTTTTGAAGCGGTGAGATATTATAGTAAAACAGTCAACACAGTTGTATAATTTGATAGTATAGTAAAGTAGCCACATATTAGTATGTTTACTGTCCGCCTTCTGACGATCTGGAACATGTTCTAGTCACACCCAGGCTCTGACATACGCCCTGTTAAAACCCTGACTACAGCCCCCCCCCCCCCCCCCCCCCCCCCCCCCCCCACACACCCAGGCTCTGACATACACCCTGTTAAAACCCTGACTACAGCCCCCCCTCCCCCCACACCCAGACTCTGACATACACCCTGTTAAAACCCTGACTACAGCCCCCCCTCCCCCCACACCCAGACTCTGACATACACCCTGTTAAAACCCTGACTACAGCCCCCCCTCCCCCCACACCCAGGCTCTGACATACGCCCTGTTAAAACCCTGACTACAGCCCCCCCTCCCCCCACACCCAGACTCTGACATACACCCTGTTAAAACCCTGACTACAGCCCCCCCTCCCCTCACACCCAGGCTCTGACATACACCCTGTTAAAACCCTGACTACAGCCCCCCCTCCCCCCACACCCAGACTCTGACATACACCCTGTTAAAACCCTGACTACAGCCCCCCCTCCCCCCACACCCAGGCTCTGACATACACCCTGTTAAAACCCTGACTACAGCCCCCCCTCCCCCCACACCCAGACTCTGACATACACCCTGTTAAAACCCTGACTACAGCCCCCCCTCCCCTCACACCCAGACTCTGACATACACCCTGTTAAAACCCTGACTACAGCCCCCCCTCCCCCCACACCCAGACTCTGACATACACCCTGTTAAAACCCTGACTACAGCCCCCCCTCCCCCCACACCCAGACTCTGACATACGCCCTGTTAAAACCCTGACTACAGCCCCCCCTCCCCCCACACCCAGACTCTGACATACACCCTGTTAAAACCCTGACTACAGCCCCCCCTCCCCCCACACCCAGGCTCTGACATACGCCCTGTTAAAACCCTGACTACAGCCCCCCCTCCCCCCACACCCAGACTCTGACATACTCCCTGTTAAAACCCTGACTACAGCCCCCCCCCCCCCCCCCCCCCCCCCCCCCCCCCCACACCCAGGCTCTGACATACGCCCTGTTAAAACCCTGACTACAGCCCCCCCTCCCCTCACACCCAGACTCTGACATACGCCCTGTTAAAACCCTGACTACAGCCCCCCCCCCCCCCCCCCACACACACACACACACACACACACACACGCACACACACACACACACACACACACACACACACATGCTTAACTACAACCAAAACATGTTCAAACACACATAATCATTGTCTATCTGTTCCACCCTGATAGTGTCATCTAATCACTATTACTGGTGTGTTCTTTTTCACTAAATCACTACTGAAACTACAGACACTGTTCATTGTCTATCTGTTCCACCCTGATAGTGTCATCTAATCACTATTACTGGTGTGTTCTGTTTCACTAAATCACTACTGAAACTACAGACACTATTCAGGAAACAGTGAGCAGACTTTTGCTTTCCTTTTACTAAATACACCATGATAGAAAGTACAAAAACATTTTACACACTACACAGATAGAAGAAATATATTCTTCACGACACAGAAAATTCTGCAATATCAGGAACTCAACAAATCAGAAGAGAAAATGTGTGAGAAAAAGACGGCCAGGACAAATTCAACAACAGGACATGAAAAACACTCAGCTGCAGAGGATAATCATTTTTAAAAAGTGTCTGATTCTACCGTCTGCAGCTGAACACACACACACACACAACAGCAGACAGAGCGGCAAGAGAGTCAGCCTTTTTCTGACACCTAGCTTCCTGCCTGTGTCCACTTCATCTCCAAATCACTTCTTTCGCCTCTCAAATACCCTCTCTTTTCTTTCATTATATTCTTTCTTTTTCTCAAAATTCTAATTTTCTCAAACTGCTTTTCTCACATATTCTTTATTATTATACTCTTCTTATCTAAAATATTCTTATTTTTCTTAGAGAGCAAATAGATAGAAAAGTAATAAAGTACTTTTAGTACATCTAATTTCCTAAGAATTACTAGGCAACTACCATCTTAAATAGAGTGGAAAATGTCCCCCTCTCCTTTTCTCCCATGCATGCAGAGAGGAGAGACCTTCACTGCTCCAGTCCAGCCCAATAGCAGGTTCTGTATGACTGTTTGAGCTGAGGCGCTTCAATAATGATAATAGAGTCATTCAAACACTTCTATCTCAAGCCACTTGAAATGATGTCATATCTTCAGTATATGTGGCCCATGCAGGAATAAAACCGCAACTCTGGAATGACAATTATCAAGCTCCATCCAACTGAGCCATCACAACCAGGTTCTCCTCCGTCTTAAAGACTGGTGTGGATCTCTACAGCACATAACACACAGAGAACACACTGCGGAGAGAGCTTCATGCTCTCCCTCATCATCAACTCTAAAGCTATTCCAAAGAAGGAATCAGTTCAGTTGACTTTTCCCAACACTTTGGTTATGAGCAGAGTAAAATAAAAGTAGAAAAGCACAAACAAATAGAATAACACAATCAGAAGATTAAATTAGGTCAATTAAATTAAAATACAATCTGGACATACCTAAAGGAGGTGAACTGCTTTTAGTCAAATATAAAACGTTTTAAAATACCCTTTTTAAAAAGTGCCTGGTTTTAATTAATTAGTTATTAGGCCTATTCATTTTGGTTATTCAGTTGGAAATTCCCTTCAATTTCTTATATTCTTAAGGAATAAAAACTGGAAACTTATTTTATAAATAACCCTCTGATCTCGTCAGAGAAGAAAATCAGACCGGATGTGTTTGTGAACAATTAAAAGACAACTTGAACGGCAATCCTGAAGTTCTACGGGTGTGAATATATTTTATGCCACCACACATACCACCAACCAAATCCATGTTTTCCCGCCTGGCAGGAGAGTTATTACACGGCTATAAAATGTGAAATACAGCTCTTTCATTCCAGCTAAATATTCTATTAAACCTCCATCAGTGGTGCAATTAAAACTGTGTCACCGTCGCGTTGCGGAAATGCCACCGGTGGCACGCTCAGCCTCGGAGAGAAGGACAGGGGGACAGGAGCCACAAAACAACAGGGGACAAGGAGAGAGGGAGGGAGGGAGAGAGCGAGGCAGGGGGAACACACTAAATAAAATTAATTATGCCAAATGCGCCCCAGCGTCCATCAATCAAGAGAAAATAACGGCCATGTCAGCGCGCGCCCATATGATCTGCCTTTTTCTTTTTAATGTCAGACAGACCGACAGCACCGCGCTGCAACCAACAGCAATTAATTGTCATTTCATTTCTCCCTCCATCCCTCCATCATGCGGGACATCACTCCGTCTGACATGCGGGACTGTCCCAGATGAAGGCTGATATTTAGTCTAGAGCGCTCAGGGACGGTGATTTAGGGAGATTTATAGGTGTGCTCAAATGTAGAAAATCAACCGCAACAAGGTAGGCGGTGGTGTCTGACAACTTCTAGGCCTACATAGACTTGTTTGAGACAGTGAAATTATTTTAAAATGAATTATAAATGTATTGATTTAGTAGAAAGCAGATTTCGAAATGATTGAAATTATTTTGTAGGAAATTATAAAACAAACAAAAAATTGCATAACAGGATATGATGAATGAATTAATGTTAGTGAACAAATCCCTAAACGCTGCACTCTCAAATGTCTCCTCACAAAAGCTCAGCTTAAAAGTTTAAAATGAATAGGCTATTTGTTCTTGTGCATGGGACGCGTCCGACTATTCTGTTGATTTGGCCTACAGCACCCGCTTGCCTAATTTTCAACATATGTATAACTTTTTTAAATTTGTGGATAACATTTGTATTCATATTCCCAATAGGTCTACATTTAATAAGCGTCAGTTGCTTAATACAGCTTTTCATAAATAAATATAATAAAGATTGTGAGAACGTTTGTCTATCCTTTGTCTTTGGAGTTATAGGCTACAATTATTCCTACCTATAAAAAAAAATGAAGAAGTTATTCTAATAACGGTAATAACGGAATCCTTTCTGCTTTTCATGCATTTGGCTTTTATATCTGATGTCAAATTATTCCGACTGTCGGTATAGCCGATTCTGATAAATAGATTATGCATGATTAATAACCGATAATTATCAACGTGTTAAATTATTCCTATGCACTTCATGCCAACTTTGATTTTGAAGCACAATTTCACGTAGGCCTATCACTAGCAGTAGGCCTATAACCTATTGTTTGATAAACGGAAACAATAACAATAATCTGCTGTTTCAGTAGCCTTCTATTACATTTGATCCAATTGTGATTAAAATAAGAGGGACACTATCATAAAGACCGTGAGACCAACTGTCCATAGGCTACCATCCAAGTCAGGAAATTACAAGCCCAATAGCTGCAGACAGAACAGTTTAAAAGAGGACTGGTAAACTATTTGATTTAAAAGTTTTTCCGTGAAAACGAAATATTTGAGCAAATATTTACATTTAGGCCTATTAGTCTTATTGTGTAAATTAAATCTAAAATAAGCAAAAGGCCTAATATTTGGCTAAATGCGAGCCCTTAATATACATGTTTCATTCAAAATTCAACGATCCGAGATCGATTAAGGCCTCATTCGGTGTGTGGTGAACCGGCATTCAATGATCAGAAGGAATTCAAAACGATGGCCGAATGGGTGTGTAAAATTAACACCAGTTATTGGAGGGGCGTTTATAATCAGTTATTTCCAATTGACTCTTTTAGCGTTCGGGCGGCTGAGCACCTCCGTGCTTTTCTTAATTTCAGTCAAATTCACTCCGGATATCTTTGCATCTTTGTCTGAAAAGTTTTTGTTGTTTAATGAGCGAGCGTTTGTGAACCTGACACCTTCCATAAGCCGCGAGGCAGCACGCTGCCGCTGCCCTTCAGTCTACAACTCTTAGGCTATTTCATACCTAAAGTAAAGAAATAAAAAGCAATTCACTAATAAAGTATATGGATTTCATATTAAAACTGAAATATGTTATTTTGATAGCACGTGTTTATCTAGGGGAGAGGCCGCGAGAAAATCGCTAGTGTGTCCTTGCCATTTTCAACGAACTTTTTCTATTGTAGATTATGAAAAACGGCTTCATAGTGTATGGTCTGAAAAGTGGCTGATCTACCGTTTCATGTGTAGACTATAGTGGATGCCAGCCTTGCTGAAACTCACATTATACAATAATAGCCTAGTCACTAACCTAACTTAATCGATATTTGGTTGTTATTGGTTTATGTTGAAAACAATGACAGCCGCAAACAAGTCCAATTGTTGCAGTGTTCTGATTCAATAACACGCGCGCACACTTTCACTTTTGGAGAAACACACGCACAGAGAAAGTGAGAGAGAGAGAGAGAGAGAGAGAGAGAGAGGAGAAGAGAGGAAAAGTAGACGGAAGAATATGTAGATAAGTGTATCAACCTGTTCTTGAATTCTGAAGAAGTCAACTTTCACACCAGTGGTTGGACCATGTGGACAGCCCCGTTTCAGCTCAGCGCAACACCACCCGACGAGTCCACTCTCGGCGACCAAGACGCAAACCAAACAGAACTAAAACTGATCAATCTTGGGATCTAAGATTGGTATCGCAGGACCATTACGTTCAACTACAACCGTGTTCGTTATAATTAGTCCGTCCTTGCTTCCTTTCTTTCCCTTTTGTTGTGCGTCCTCTCTCTCTCTCTCGGAGTGGGCACTGTAGTGAAGTCAGAACAATACTAGACTAGCTAGTTTCACTAACTCACACACAGGCTGCATGCGCAGCCCTCCGGGAAGTTGATGGAGAGAAAGCACGGAGCTTTTCGGGCTGTTCGTGGCCTCCCCTTACTCTGTTTTGATCCTGCTATCTCGCTGTTATTCAGATCCTAACCCCTCCACAAGTCCCAATGACGATACTCGATTCAGTTTTTGGCATCCCGTCTGTCGCTCGCTCGTTCGCTGGTAAATCAGTGATGAATTACTCGGGTTGTGTGTTGGTTGAGGATATGTTGGGGGACAGTTTGCTCTCTACCGTAATGCCTCTAAAATAGGTGCGCGTTCACATCTCGCCGTGACTCACTAGTGGCGGAGCATAATAAGAAAACACTGCACATGAAGGCAGCCAGTGCGAGGTGCCAGACTGCTATGTGTAAGTGCGTGTGCGCGTGCGTGCGTGTGAGCGCCTCGCCTGGTGAAGGCACTGATCTTTTGACCTCTGCATCGCGGCTGAGTTTGTCTATTGTGGAGCCAAGCAGCAACAGATGTTCCTCTATACAGAGAGAAACCTTGGAAACTGTTAACAACAAAGTACTCTCTAAACAACAACGTCATTATTTTATTTTATTTGATAGAGTTACATAAGATTAATGAGATTCAATATTTGAAGGCCAAGTTTCACTTGACTCCTCCTGAACTATTTCCTAGTTTAGTGCTTTCATTTGTTAATTGACATAATCTGGGTCAAGAAAAAATGTCAGGAAGACTGACTCAGGAGCTGTTTAAAGAGTGACTGCCCCTATAAACCAACAAATCTCTTTGAAAACGGTCAATGTGGTATCGATAAGAGTCTGAAAAAAATGTATTTTAGTGTCAAAATCGACTACAAAGTTTAAATAGAAAATGTTTGGTTATAAAGTCAGTCTTGTCAAAAGTCAGAGTTTGGAACCTGAGTGTGTCAATGGGTAAATGAAGGTTGGGTTTGGACTACAATTATGTCAACAATTCATGCCCCCTTTTCCCTATTGACTTCTCTAGGGTAGTGGGCAGCATTTGGAATTTTGGATGAAAAGTGTGCCCAAATTAAACTGCCTTCTACTCAGGCCCAGAAGATGGGATATGCATATAATTAGTAGATTTGGATAGAAAACACTCTAAAGTTTCCAAAACGGTTAAAAATTATGCCTGTGAGTATAACAGAACTGATTTGGCAGGCGAAAACCTGAGAAAAATCCATTCAGGAAGTAGGTTTTTACGGATATAAAGAGAGACTTTATCGAACAAAAGGAACATTTATTGAATAAATTAATGTCTTCTGAGTGCAACCATATGAAGATCATCAAAGGTAAGGGATTAATTTGATCTCTATTTCTGACTTGTGTAACTCTTCTACTTGGCTGGTTACTGTTTGTAATGATTTGTCTGCTGGGCTATGTTCTCAAATAATTGTAAGGTATGTTTTCGCCGTAAAGCATTTTTGAAATCTGACACCGTGGTTGGATTCACAAGAAGTTAATATTTTAACCTATGTTTAATAGTTGTATCTTTTCTGAATTTTTATAATGAGTATTTCTGTATTTGAATTTGGCGCTCTGCAATCTCACTGGATGTTGGCCAGCTGGGACGCTAGCGTCCCAAATACCCTAGAGAGGTTAACTGGTGTTTTCTGGGAAAGACTGGGCAAATTTGCTTTGCATGGGTGGGCGGAGATCTCTCCTTAGTAGGATCAATGGAATGGTCGAAAATGAGCCAACCCCACACACCCGGAGCACCGCGTCGCGCAAAACGAACTCGCCCACTGAAACATCTTCCCCAGACAAGACCTGTGGTTAGTACTTGCCCTGGTTCGGGAAATAGCTGCCAGTGAAAATAGGCTTCCATGAAGTTGTTCAACAATCTGGGGCAGATGGCTAGGATATGGATTACATCCGACTAGTTTTGTTTATAGCTAACTAGGGCTCCCGAAAAGCGCAGCGGTCTATGGCACTGCATCTCAATGCTAGGTAGCCTTCTACTGTAGCGTCACTACAGACCCTGGTTTGAATCCAGGCTGTACCCCAACTGGTTGGGAGTCCCATAGGGTGGCGCACAATTGGCCCAGTGTCATCTGAGTTTGGGTTAGGCCGGTATAGGCCGTCATTGTAAATAAGCATTTGTTCTTAACTGACTAGACTAGTTAAATAAAGTGTTTTTTTTAATTAAAAGCTAGCTACATGTCATTATTTGATAGGCTATGCCGCTATGATACTGTGATGTAACCAGCTAAATTCCTCCTGACAGAGCTGGAGTAACTGAGTCAGGTTTGTAGGCCTGCTTGCTCGCTCACGCTTTTTCAGTTCTGACCATAAGTTTTCTATAGGATTTCGGTCAGAGATTTGTGATGGCCAATCCAAAACCTTGACTTTGTTGTCCTTAAGCCATTTTGCCACATCTTTGGAAGTATGCTTGGGGTCATTATCCATTTGGAAGACTAATTTGCAACCAAGCTTTAACTGATGTCTTGAGATGTTGCTTCAATATATCCACATAATTTAACTTCCTCATGAAGCCATCTATTTTGTGAAGTGCACCAGTCCCTCCTGCAGCAAAGCACCCCCACAACAAGATGCTGTCACCCCCATGCTTCACTGTTGGGATGGTGTTCTTTGGCTTGCAAGCCACCCCCTTTTTTCTCCAACCATAACGATGGTCATTATGCCCAAAATGTTCTATTTTTGTTTCATCAGACCAGAGGACATTTCTCCAAAAAGCACGATCTTTGTCCCCATGCGCAGTTGCAAACCGTAGTCTGGCTTTTTTATGGCAGTTTTGGAGCAGTGGCTTCTTCCTTGCTGAGCAGCCTTTCAGGTTATGTCGATATATGACTCGTTTTACTGTGGATATAGATACTTTTGGCTACAAGAATGATCAGATTAATATTGCCATTGAGAAAATTCAAAACAAAACGAGACATTACCTTTTTCAAGGTCAGTCTCGCAAAAAGACGCATTCTTGCGTTCTAACTACCCGCTATTCAACGTGCTCTGAACAAGTTAAGGGAATTGTTCACAAACATTGGCACATCCTAAAATCCGATGATAGTCTCGGTAATGTGTTTTCGGACCTTCCCTTGGTCGTATTCTCGTGGGGCAGAAATCTCAGAGATCAATTGGTAAACTCTGATTTACCACCCCAAGATATTCCTGAACAACGTCTATTTGCGCCCCTAGTGGATGAAAATTACAAATGGAATGGCTGTGCTCAATGCAATGGCACTTATAAATGTAGATCCTTCAAACACCAACAAACAGGGAAATCGATCCCAATAAAAGGTGTTATTACGTGCTCCACTAAGGCAGTTATTTATCTTATAACTTGTCCTTGTGGTAAAAATGATGTAGGTAAAACAAAGTGCGAATTAAAAGTACGTATTTCAGAGCATCGTAGCACCATTAGGTGTAAAAACTTTACTTATCCAGTTGCGGCCCACTTCTTGGAGGCAGGCCACTCGATTTCGTCTCTGCGTTATGTTGGCATCGAACATGTCACCCTCCCTAGGAGAGGGGGTGACCTTGATAATTTATTGTTAAAACGAGAGGCTGCCTGGATCTTTAATTTAAAGACCCTTGCGCCCTTCGGTCTCAACGTAGACTATGATCTGAAGCCATTCTTGTGATTATTGTGACTTTGCCATTGTAATTGTGTGTAAACTTGTATAGTCAAATTAATCTATGATCGTATGCTATCCATTTGTTTGTATGCTGTTCTTTGTATGACATTTTAATATTTGATTATTAACCAATGATATTAGGCCACTCCTGGCCATGTATTTTGACACTATATAAACGAGTCATCCCGCAGTGTTTGTGATTATACCCTGATGAAGACAGCTTGGCTGTCGAAACGTTGGTATTACATTTTTGCATCTGAGCTCCAAGAGTGTGCGTCTCTCTTTTATTTTCAAGTTTCCACTCCGCTAGCCAGCACCTCGTCTTAATAGGTGTGCGTTTCTTTTTCTTCCAGATAGATACTTTTGTACCTGTTTCCTCCAGCATCTTCATAAAGTCCTTTGCTGTTGTTCTGGGATTGATTTGCACTTTTCGCACCAAAGTACGTTAATCTCTAGGAGATGGAACGCGTCTCCTTCCTGAGCAGTATGATGGCTGCGTGGTCCCATGGTGTTTATACTTGCGTACTATTGTTTGTACAAATAAATGTGGTACCTTCAGGAGTTTGGAAATTGCTCCCAAGGATGAACCAGACTTGTGGAGGTCTACATTTTTTTCTGAGCTCTTGGCTGATTTTTTAAAATTTTCCCATGATGTCACGCAAAGAGGCACTGAGTTTGAAGGTTGGCCTTGAAATACATCCACAGGTACACCTCCAATTGACTAAAATTATGTCAATTAGCCTATCAGAAGCTTCTAAACCCATGACATAATTTTCAGGAATTTTTCAAACTGTTTAGAGACACAGTCAACTTAGTGTATGCAAACCTCTGACCCACTGGAATTGTGATACAATGAATTATAAGTGAAATAATCTGTCTGTAAACAATTGTTGGAAAAATGACTTGTGTCATGCACAAAGTAGATGTCCTAACTGACTTGCCAAAACTATAGTTTGTTAACAATAAATGTGTGGATTGGTTGAAAAACGAGTTTAAATTACTCCAACCTAAGTGTATGTAAACTTCCGACTTCAACTGTATACTATCCCTCATCTATCCACTATCCTATGACCCTCCTGCATGGCAATGCCACCAGCCATACTGCTCATTCTGTGCATGAATTCCTGCAAGACAGGGATGTCAGTGTTCTGCCATGGCCAGCGAAGAGACCAGATCTTAATCCCATTGAGCACATCTGGGACCTGTTGGATCGGAGGGTGAGGGCTAGGGCCATTCCCACAAGACATGTCCGGGAACTTGCAGTTGCCTTGGTGGAAGAGTGGGATAACATCTCACAGCAAGAACTGGCAAATTGGGTGCAGTCCATGAGGAGGAGATGCACTGCAGTAGTTAATGCAGCTGGTGGCCACCCCAGATACTGACTGTTACTTTTGATTTTGACCCCCCTTTGTTCAAGAACACATTATTCCATTTCTGTTAGTCACATGTCTGTGGAACTTGTTCAGTTTATGTCTCAGTTGTTGAATCTTGTTATGTTCAATCAAATATTTACATATGTTAAGTTTGCTGAAAATTAACACAGTTGACAGTGAGAGGACATTTATTTTTTTGCTGAGTTTATAACAATGTGCAAATATCACACTTGCCTTTTATCCTTTATTGTCATTAACAAAAGACAATTAAAAGTCATAGATGTGTCTTGTATAATTTTAGTACAAGGTCTTTCCCAATTCAGATATCAGTTTTGACCCTCACTAACTTCTACAGATGCACCATTGAGAGCATTCTGTCGGGCTGCATCACCGCCTGGTATGGCAACTGCTCAAACGCATGGCTCTCCAAAGGGTGGTACAGGCAGCCCAGTGCATCACAGGGAAGATGCTGCCTGCGCTTTAGAACATCTACAGCACCCGGTTTCAATGGTAGGCCAAGATGATCATTAAGGATTTCAGCTACCCGAGCCAGGACGGTTCACTCAGCTACCATCCGACAGACGGAGACAGTACAGGTGCATCAGAGCTAAGACCGAGAGACTAAAAAACATATTTTATTACCAGGCCATCAGACTGTTGAACAGCTATCACTAGCCATCTACCAGGTGATGCACACACATTCACACACACAGCCAACGCTGTTTTCCCATGCTATAGAGATACTGGTCACTTCCCATTTCACACTCTGAATTTAAATACTGTATCGCCGACATAGCTCATCATAATAGTTCTACTACTGTACACCAAATATTTATTCATAACATAGCTTACTCTAATATACTGTATCTACTGCTGTACAAATAATTCTTAGCTGATCTTGTTTACAATTCTCCGGTATACATATACTGTAGATTGCATTTGATTACTAGCTGCTGTCAGCTTAGCTAAATACAAAGTCATTGCAGATGACTAACTGACTAACTGAATTAGCTAACCATCTTGAGATGGCAAGTCAGGGGAGAAGTCCTTAACTTAAAACTTTTTTCCCCATACGGAAAAATTATATATTGACATATATTTCACAGGTGTTTTATATTTTTGTTTCATCAGACCAGAGGACATTTCTCCAAAAAGCACGATCTTTGTCCCCATGCGCAGTTGCAAACCGTAGTCTGGCTTTTTTATGGCAGTTTTGGAGCAGTGGCTTCTTCCTTGCTGAGCGGCCTTTCAGGTTATGTCGATATATGACTCGTTTTACTGTGGATATAGATACTTTTGGCTACAAGAATGATCAGATTAATATTGCCATTGAGAAAATTCAAAACAAAACGAGACATGACCTTTTTCAAGGTCAGTCTCGCAAAAAGACGCATTCTTGCGTTCTAACTACCCGCTATTCAACGTGCTCTGAACAAGTTAAGGGAATTGTTCACAAACATTGGCACATCCTAAAATCCGATGATAGTCTCGGTAATGTGTTTTCGGACCTTCCCTTGGTCGTATTCTCGTGGGGCAGAAATCTCAGAGATCAATTGGTAAACTCTGATTTACCACCCCAAGATATTCCTGAACAACGTCTATTTGCGCCCCTAGTGGATGAAAATTACAAATGGAAACACCTACTCATTCAAGGGTTTTTGTTAAATTTGACTATTTTCTGTATCGTAAAATAATAGTGAAGACATCAAAACTTTGAAATAACACATATGGAATCATGTAGTACCCTAAAAAAGATTTAGACAAATCTAAATATTCTTCAAAGTAGCCACCCTTTGCCTTGATCACAGTTTTACACAGTCTTTGCATTCTCTCAACCAGCTTCACATGAAATGCTTTCCCAACCGTCTTGAAGGAGTTCCCACATATGCTGAGCACTTGTTGGCTGCTTTTCCTTCACTCTGCGGTCCAACTCATCCCAAACCATCTCAGTTGGGTTGAGGTTGGTTGATTGTGGAGGCCAGGTCATCCAGAAATCTCACATTTGGACTCATCAGACCAAAGGACAGTTTTACACTGGTGTAATGTCCGTTGCTCATGTTTCTTGGCCCAAGCAAGTCTCTTCTTCTTATTGGTGTGCTTTAGTAGTGATTTCTTTACAGAAATTCGACCATGATGGCCTGATTCACACAGTCTCCTCTGAACAGTTGATGTTGAGATGTTTCTCTTACTTGAACTCTGTGAAGCATTTATTTGGGCTGCAATTTCTGAGGTGCAGTTAACTCTAATGAAGTTATCCTCTCCAGCAGAGGTAACTATGGTTCTTCATTTCCTGTGGCGGTCCTCATGAAAGCCAGTTTCATCAGAGCGCTTGATGGTTTTTGTGAATGCACTTGAAGAAACGTTCAAAGTTCTTGACATTTTCCAGATTGACTGACCTTAATGTCTTAAAGTAATGATGGACTGTCATTTCTCTTTGTTTATTTGAACTGTTCTTGCCATAATATTGACTTGGTCTTTTACCAAATAGGGCTATCTTCTGTATACCACCCCTACGTTGTCACAACTCAATTGATTGGCTCAAAAGCATTGAGAAGGAAAGAAATTCCACAAATCAACTTTTAACATGGCACACCTGTTAATTGATTTGCATTCCAGGTGACTACCTCATGAAGCTGGTTGAGAGCATGCCAAGAGTGTGCAAAGTTGTCATCAAGGCAAAGGGTGGCTACTTTGATGAATCTCAAATATAACATATATTTTGATTTGATTAACACTTTGTTGGTTACTACATGATTCCATATGTGTTATTTCATAGTTTGGATGTTTTCACAATTATTCTACAAAGTAGAAAATAGTAAAAATAAAGAAAAACAGTTGAATGAGTAGGTGTGTCCAAACTTTTGACTGGTACTGTATGTTCATGTTCAAGTGTCTTTTCGAAAAATAAAAAGCTAATGTATTGTTTATTATATTTTGTTAGTGGCAGGTAGGCTATACACAAATAGCTGCAGAATTGATGTTAAACTACAACTCAATGATCAAGCGTTTGCATGCAGAATGTCACTTTGGGAACCTAATGCTGAAGAGGTTGATAGAGACTCAACATTTTTATCGGGGTGTTACGGTGAGTGAATGAGGACCCAAAAGCGAATTAACTTAAACAGAGCTTCTTTAATTACCAAACATAGGTAGGCTCAGACGGACCGGCAGATTCCGACAGGACAAGACAAGGTTACAGCAAACATGACGACAGTCTGGTTCAGGCATGAAACACAACAAACAAGAATCCGACAAGGACAGGAACAAAAACAGAGAGAGATATAGGGGACTAATCAGAGGGAAAAGGGGAACAGGTGGGAGAAGGGGTGACGAGGTAGTCAAGAGGAGACAAGGAACAGCTGGGGGAAAGCGGGGGAGAAAAGGTAACCTAACAACGACCAGCAGAGGGAGACAGGGTGAAGGGAAAGGACAGAGACAAGACACAACATGACAGTACATGACAGTACCCCCCCACTCACCGAGCGCCTCCTGGCGCACTCGAGGAGGAAACCTGGCGGCAACGGAGGAAATCCTCGATCAGCGGGGAAGGTTCTGAGTGGAGAGCCAAACTCTCTGACCGCGACAATATCTAGGACTCTTAGTTCTACGCTTATTAGCAGCCCTCACAGTCTGCGTCCTATAACGGCAAAGTGCAGACCTGACCCTCTTCCAGGTGCGCTCGCAACGTTGGACAAAAGCCTGAGCGGAGGGGACGCTGGACTCGGCGAACTGAGATGAGAACAGCGGAGGCTGGTACCCGAGGCTACTCTGAAAAGGAGATAGCCCGGTCGCAGACGAAGGAAGCGAGTTGTGGGCGTATTCTGCCCAGGGGAGCTGTTCTGACCAAGACGCAGGGTTGCGAAAAGAAAGACTGCGTAAGATGCGACCAATAGTCTGATTGGCCCGTTCTGCTTGACCGTTAGACTGGGGGTGAAAGCCGGAAGAGAGACTGACGGAAGCCCCAATCAAACGGCAAAACTCCCTCCAAAATTGAGACGTGAATTGCGGACCTCTGTCCGAAACGACGTCTGACGGAAGGCCATGAATTCTGAAAACATTCTCGATGATGATTTGTGCCGTCTCTTTAGCAGAAGGAAGCTTAGCAAGGGGAATGAAATGAGCCGCCTTAGAGAACCTATCGACAACCGTAAGAATAACAGTCTTCCCCGCTGACGAAGGCAGTCCGGTGACAAAATCTAAGGCGATGTGAGACCACGGTCGAGAGGGAATAGGAAGCGGCCTGAGACGGCCGGCAGGAGGAGAGTTACCGGACTTAGTCTGCGCGCAGACCGAACAAGCAGCCACGAAACGACGCGTGTCATGCTCCCGGGTGGGCCACCAAAAACGCTGGCGAATGGAAGCAAGCGTACCCCGAACGCCAGGGTGGCCGGCTAACTTGGCAGAGTGAGCCCACTGAAGAACGGCCAGACGAGTAGGAACGGGAACGAAAAGAAGGTTCCTAGGACAAGCGCGCGGCGACGGAGTGTGAGTGAGCGCTTGCTTTACCTGCCTCTCAATTCCCCAGACAGTCAACCCGACAACACGCCCCTCAGGGAGAATCCCCTCGGGGTCAGTGGAGGCTACTGAAGAACTGAAGAGACGAGACAAAGCATCAGGCTTGGTGTTCTTAGAGCCCGGACGATAAGAAATCACGAACTCGAAACGAGCGAAAAACAGCGCCCAACGCGCCTGACGCGCATTAAGTCGTTTGGCAGAACGGATGTACTCAAGGTTCCTATGGTCAGTCCAAACGACAAAAGGAACGGTCGCCCCCTCCAACCACTGTCGCCATTCGCCTAGGGCTAACCGGATGGCGAGCAGTTCGCGGTTACCCACATCATAGTTACGTTCCGACGGCGACAGGCGATGAGAAAAATACGCGCATGGGTGGACCTTGTCGTCAGAGAGGGAGCGCTGAGAAAGAATGGCTCCCACGCCCACCTCTGACGCGTCAACCTCGACAACGAACTGTCTAGAGACGTCAGGTGTAACAAGGATAGGAGCGGATGTAAAACGATTCTTGAGGAGATCAAAAGCTCCCTGGGCGGAAACGGACCACTTAAAGCACGTCTTGACAGAAGTAAGGGCTGTGAGAGGAGCTGCCACCTGACCGAAATTACGGATGAAACGACGATAGAAGTTCGCGAAGCCGAGAAAGCGCTGCAGCTCGACGCGTGACTTAGGGACGGGCCAATCAATGACAGCTTGGACCTTAGCGGGATCCATCTTAATGCCTTCAGCGGAAATAACAGAACCGAGAAATGTGACGGAGGAGGCATGAAAAGTGCACTTCTCAGCCTTCACAAAAAGACAATTCTCTAAAAGGCGCTGGAGGACACGTCGAACGTGCTGAACATGAATCTGGAGAGACGGTGAAAAAATCAGGATATCGTCAAGGTAAACGAAAACAAAGATGTTCAGCATGTCTCTCAGGACATCATTGACTAATGCCTGAAAGACAGTTGGAGCGTTAGCGAGGCCGAAAGGAAGAACCCGGTATTCAAAGTGCCCTAACGGAGTGTTAAACGCCGTCTTCCACTCGTCCCCCTCCCTGATGCGCACGAGATGGTAAGCGTTACGAAGGTCCAACTTAGTGAAAAACCTGGCTCCCTGCAGGATCTCGAAGGCTGAAGACATAAGAGGAAGCGGATAACGATTCTTCACTGTTATGTCATTCAGCCCTCGATAATCTATGCAGGGGCGCAGAGACCCGTCCTTCTTCTTGACAAAAAAAACCCCCGCTCCGGCGGGAGAGGAGGAGGGGACTATGGTACCGGCGTCAAGAGCTACAGACAAATAATCTTCGAGAGCCTTACGTTCGGGAGCCGACAGAGAGTATAGTCTACCCCGGGGGGGGGGTGGTTCCCGGAAGGAGATCAATACTACAATCATACGACCGGTGTGGAGGAAGAGAGGTGGCCCTGGACCGACTGAACACCGTGCGCAGATCGTGATATTCCTCCGGCACCCCTGTCAAATCACCAGGCTCCTCCTGTGAAGAAGAGACAGAGGAAACAGGAGGGATAGCAGACATTAAACATTTCACATGACAAGAGACGTTCCAGGAGAGGATAGAATTACTAGACCAATTAATGGAAGGATTATGACAAACTAGCCAGGGATGGCCCAAAACAACAGGTGTAAAAGGTGAACGAAAAATTAAAAAAGAAATGGTTTCGCTATGATTACCAGAAACAGTGAGGGTTAAAGGTAGCGTCTCACGCTGAATCCTGGGGAGAGGACTACCATCCAGGGCGAACAAGGCCGTGGGCTCCTTTAACTGTCTGAGAGGAATGTCATGTTCCCGAGCCCAGGTCTCGTCCATAAAACAGCCCTCCGCCCCAGAGTCTATTAAGGCACTGCAGGAAGCTGACGAACCGGTCCAGCGTAGATGGACCGACAAGGTAGTGCAGGATCTTGAAGGAGAGACAGGAGTAGTAGCGCTCACCAGTAGCCCTCCGCTTACTGACGAGCTCTGGCCTTTTACTGGACATGAAGTGACAAAATGACCAGCGGAACCGCAATAGAGACAGAGGCGGTTGGTGATTCTCCGTTCCCTCTCCTTAGTCGAGATGCGGATACCTCCCAGCTGCATGGGCTCAGCACCCGAGCCGGCAGAGGAAGATGGTAGTGATGCGGAGAGGGGGGCGACGGAGAGCGCGAGCTCCTTTCCACGAGCTCGGTGACGAAGATCAACCCGTCGCTCAATGCGAATAGCGAGTTCAATCAAGGAATCCACGCTGGAAGGAACCTCCCGGGAGAGAATCTCATCCTTTACCTCTGCGCGGAGACCCTCCAGAAGACGAGCGAGCAAGGCCGGCTCGTTCCAGCCACTGGAGACAGCAAGAGTGCGAAACTCAATAGAGTAGTCTGTTATGGATCGATTGCCTTGACATAGGGAAGACAGGGCCCTGGAAGCCTCCTCCCCAAAAACAGATCGATCAAAAACCCGTATCATCTCCTCCTTAAAGTCCTGATACTGGTTAGTACACTCAGCCCTTGCCTCCCAGATTGCCGTGCCCCACTCACGAGCCCGTCCAATAAGGAGAGATATGACGTAGGCGACACGAGCAGTGCTCCTGGAGTAAGTGTTGGGCTGGAGAGAAAACACAATATCACACTGGGTGAGGAACGAGCGGCATTCAGTGGGCTCCCCAGAGTAACACGGCGGGTTATTGATTCTGGGCTCCGGAGATTCGAAAGCCCTGGAAGTGGCCGGTGGATCGAGGCGGAGATGGTGAACCTGTTCTGTGAGGTTGGAGACTTGGGTGGCCAGGGTCTCAACGGCATGTCGAGCAGCAGACACTTCCTGCTCGTGTCTGCCTAGCATCGCTCCCTGGATCCCGACGGCTGAGTGGAGAGGATCCGAAGTCGCTGGGTCCATTCTTGGTCGGATTCTTCTGTTACGGTGAGTGAATGAGGACCCAAAAGCGAATTAACTTAAACAGAGCTTCTTTAATTACCAAACATAGGTAGGCTCAGACGGACTGGCAGATTCCGACAGGACAAGACAAGGTTACAGCAAACATGACGACAGTCTGGTTCAGGCATGAAACACAACAAACAAGAATCCGACAAGGACAGGAACAAAAACAGAGAGAGATATAGGGGACTAATCAGAGGGAAAAGGGGAACAGGTGGGAGAAGGGGTGACAAGGTAGTCAAGAGGAGACAAGGAACAGCTGGGGGAAAGCGGGGGAGAAAAGGTAACCTAACAACGACCAGCAGAGGGAGACAGGGTGAAGGGAAAGGACAGAGACAAGACACAACATGACAGTACATGACAGGGGTAGAGAAGGTTATGAGGTGTGAGTGTATTTGATTGATTTATATATTTGATCATTACAATTCTAAATATGTTTAAATACACTGAGTTTAACAAACATTAGGAACACCTTCCTAATATTGAGTTTTTGCCCTCATAACAGCCTCAATTCGTCAGGGCATGGACTCTAAAAGCGTTCCACAGGGATGCTGGCCCATGTTGACTCCAATGCTTCCCACAGTTGTGTCGGGTTGGCTGGATGTCCTTAAGGTTCTTAATGTTTTGTATACTCAGTGAATATTTATATTGTCCAATTATAATACACATTTTCTGCATGGTTTTATAGCAAAGTTATCTTAGCTTACCTTGCTGTCACTACACTAACGTTACTGCTCTTGTTGTTGTTATTGAATGGAAAAGAAGCAATAAGTTATAAGAAGAGCTTAGAATCATTTCTGTCTAGCTATAAAACCTGATTGTGCTTTCACTATAAGCTTTTAACATGAGAGAATGCTGGCAGTTCGCCAGTTCGCCTTGACAATAGGCCACGACTGCCCTAAATCATAACGCCTTCATTAGCTTGATCAATACCGCCAAAGAGGTGTTTGGGGGGGGGGGGGGGGGGCTGAAGTGATCAGTACACTGGCCTTATTCTCACAGACCGACCACACCTCACAGAACACCCCCAACACACACACACCATACACCTCCTGCCCCACCTCCCTAACACAGACACACACACACACACACACACACACACACACACACACACACACACACTAAGAAGTTCTGCCAAAAACACTTTGTTCTGATCACAGCCATATATTTGCTGTGGATTGATCAGTTTTAATTGGAGTGACTGAATGGTAATGACAGATACATTTTTCACTGTGTCAGACTATGAGTTGATGAAGGTGTTAAATAGCCTGGGTATCTGCTTGTTCCTACACTCAATAACCTTGTACTGTGGCAGGCCTGGGTATCTGATTTCCTGCACTCAATAACCAGACACTATGGCTAACCTGGGTACCTGTCTTCCTACATGACTCCAACACCTTCATTAAGTTTGCCGACGACACAACAGTGGTAGGCCTGATTACTTACAACGATGAGACAGCCTATAGGGAGGAGGTCAGAGACCTGGCAGTGTGGTGCCATGACAACAACCTCTCTCTCAACTCGATCAAGACAAAGGAGATGATTGTGGACTACAGAAAAAGGAGGACCAAGCATGCCCCCATTCTCATCGACGAGGCTGTAGTAGAGCAGGTTGAGAGCTTCAAGTTCCTTGGTGTCCACATCACCAACAAACTATCATGGTCCAAACTCACCAAGACAGTCATGAAGAGGGAATGACAGCGCCTATTCCCCTTCAAGAGACTGAAAAGATTTGGCATGGGTCCTCAGATCCTCAAGAAGTTCTACAGCTGCACCATCGAGAGCATCCTGACTGGTTGCATCACCGCATGGTATAGCAACTGCTCAGCCTCCGACCGCAAGGCACTACAGAGGATAGTGCGTACGGCCCAGTACATCACTGGAGCCAAGCTTCCTGCAATCCAGGACCTCTATATGTCAGAGGAAGGCTCTAAAAATTGCCAAAGACTCCAGCCACCCCAGTCATAGATTGTTCTCTGTGCTACCGCCCGGCAAGCGGTACCGGAGCCCCAAGTCTAGGTCCAAAAAGCTTCTTAACAGCTTCTACCCCAAAGCCATAAGTCTCCTGAATAGCTAATCAAATGGCTATCCGGACTATTTGCATTGTCCCCACCCCAGCCCCCATTTTTACACTGCTGATACTCTCTGTTTATTATCCTTGCATAGTCACTTTACCTCTACCTACATGTACATACATATTACCTCAAATACCTCGAGTAACCGGTGCCCCCGCAAATTGATTCTGTACCGGAACTCCCTGTATATTGCCTTGCCAATGTTATTTTATTGTTGCTCCTTAATTATTTGTTATTTTTATATTTTTATTATTTACATTTTTAATTTAATTTAATTATTTTTACCCCAGTTTATTTTAGTAAATACTTTCTTAACACTTTATTTTCTTATAACTGCATTATTGGTTAAGGGCTTGTAAGTAAGCATTCGGTGCATGTGAAAAATGCAATTTGATTTGATTTGATTGACTTTACACTATAGCTAGCCTGGGTACCTGACTGTTCCTACCTTCAATAACCTAACCTGGGTACCTGAGTTCCTATGCTCAATAACCTTACACTGTGGCTGTGAAAACGAGTGTGCTGATTGTGGTGACACGGGCAGTTCATATTGGATGAAGAGTTGGTTCAAGCATAAAGGAGTAACGTATTGAGGATGGTACAACTCCTCCAGGTGTAGGAAAGTGTTCAGCAGTTTTTTTGTACAGTAACTAGGTATTGTAATGCATGTACAAATTCCAATATGTGACTCATTTCAGGAAACTAGGCACATGTCACTACTTCACAGGAGAGGCAGTTGAATGTTTTTTTTTTTTTTAAATCTAAATGCGTTTTTTTACAGAAATGCTTTCTGGAACATGTGAGCTTTCATGTGCCTTAATAACAAACTTGGATGCCATCTGTAAATAAGGATACAATTGTTAATTTACGAGTCTAGTTGGTTTAGTCACATAAAAGGTCAGGAACCTTCCCGCTAGCCATGATTGGCTGAGATAATGAGTGGGCTGGACATGCAAAGAGATGAGTTTGGATTGGTCTGCCATGTAACACGCTTCTGTCTATATTGAGCGGCTCAGTATGTGTAGGTAATCCTTTCTAACGCAGATTTTTTTTTAAAGATAGCTCTCAACTTTCTGGAGGACTGAGTTTTGAAATCAGTGGAATGCCCGGTGGAAGCAAAGTATGATAACTAATGAGATGGAGAAAATTCAGGTGTTTGATTGCAAATGCAGAGGGAGTCTAAAAGAGAACACAGAATGTTGTTGAATAAAACACCTGTCACTGGATTACATCTTCAAACTAAGGGCAACCGTGGCATCAGTGACAAAGAGGGAGAAGCTTTCATCCATGTAAACGGGTAAGGGGGTCTAGCTAGCTACCTTTTCAGATATTATATGTTTCAAATGTTGTCAGAAAGTCATTTTCATTGCATGTTAAAGCATGCACAGTAGGCTCGCTAGCTAGTGTTAGCTGGCTAGGTGGCTCGCTAGCTAATGTTATGTGTATGACCTGTGTTAGTAATATTATTTGTATCTCAGATCCATTTGCATTGCTAGTTATAGCCTAATGTTAGCTAGCTAACATTGAACCTAGTTGGTTATCGTTTAGCTACCTGTAGATTCATGCAGGGTAAGAACGTTGGGATTAGTGTTCATTGTTTTTCTAGCTATCTAGCTACTTGTCCAAACAAAATACTCTACTATGCAAGTAAACATTTCACTGTACCTTTTACACCTTCTGTATCCTGTGTATGTGACAAAAAACGTTGATTTTATTTGATATAGTGTGTGTTTTCCAGAGATGATAATGGGAAGAACAACATTACCTACACCAAAGTCAAATTAGAATATAACGTTAGGCCAACAAGGCAGTTTACAAGTTCTAAAATTCTCTGGTAGAATGCCCTGCTTTTATTTCATCACACTCACAACCGTAATCTATTTTTTTGAAATTAGCTTGCCATTAACTTGTAAATAATGATCTTGTTGTGAGTTTATTTTCCTGTAATAATGAATGATATGTCGATAGACGTTGCATAAACCAGGCTTTAGTCTTGAAATCTTTGGTTGTTTAGTACACAACCATACTCACTGTTTAGCACATGGCTTCACATGTGAATCCTTAAATAGATGGGTGTGGCTACGGCTTAAAAGGGTGTGAACAATGTTGAATGGGTGTAGACAAATTGGAGCTCTCCAATAGGTGTACCAAAACATTCAAGGGCCATTTTCTCAGTTGATCAATTTTCAAAGCAGAATTACTTTCCCATTGTTCTTCAACTGCAGTGTATGATATAATATTTTCTACATCTGAGTTTACTGTACTTTTATACAATATAAAAATCACAATTTAAATGTTTTCTACATAAGACCAAATCGAACCGGTTGGTCACATAGGCAATCACACCACATAATAAAAATGTGCAGGCCTACCTATAATTATAATCAACCTATAATTTGTGACATTTATTATGAAGGAGTTTTGAAAAGTGAGTCCCTGTTCTAAAAGGCATAATTTAAGAGTAATGTAAAACTAACACATGTAAGACTGTTTGTTTGTTCATTTACACTTTGTACCAGGGAAAATATATACACAAAAACTGACACACAGGTCTAAAATTAGCCTCACGATTCATCTCAGGTGATGCATACAAAAGGCTGCTTGTTTACTGGTGACTGTGTGTGTGTGTGTGTGTGTGTGTGTGTGTGTGCATGCTCGCGGAGCACAGTGCCAATATGATGTGTTTACTCTCTCTGGCAGAGCAGAGGAATGCAAAGGGAGTCCTGCCTCTCTGATGCAGATTGTTTGTGTGTGTTTATGTTTGTTTGTTATGTTGGTTGGCTGGTTGTTTGTTTCTGGGTTACATCAAGTCCTTGGAAACAGTCAAAGGAGTAAACAGACTGGGTAGACAGAAATGTCCTAGTAATCACCAGCAGGGCCAAGCCAGGCCAACATAGACTAGACCAGGCCAGGCTATAAACAATGACAGATCATGTCTGTGGAAACGTAACCCTTGGAGCCTGTTTGGACCCTCCTGTAGCCTCCATTTAAGAGTGCTGTGGCACTGTAAAGGGGACCTGCTTTATAATATATTTATCTCATTTTATGAATGAATTGACAAAAACACTGTTGGGCACTTTCACTTCCACCCGTTTCCCACTCCCATTTAGTATCCGTCTCTGTGTTAATCACGGGTAATAATTATCGAAGTGGACAGGTAATTAAATTAAAGCATAATTGGCTACATGAGTTGGCTGTAGTACAACATTTCCCCTTATAATGAAAGAGAAATATGGGAGCATTCACCCAGACTGTCAGAGCTGAAAACACCACGCTTCCTCCTTGACACCCTCACACTGCCTTTGAAAGAGGAGAGAGAGAGTAAAGGAGAAGGTGAGTGTGTTAAGTTGTCCATGTGTGTGTCACAGTGGAGGCTCCTCAGTGGAGGAAGTGGAGGACCATCCCCCTCAGTGAATTTCATAAAAACATTTAAGTTATCCTTTTAAGATAAAACTATACTAAATGTATTCACGTCACCAAATAATTTATTAAAACACAATGTTTTGCAATGAAGGTCTACAGTAGCCTCAACAGCACTCTGTAGGGTAGCACCATGGTGTAGCCGGAGGACAGCTATCTTCTGTCCTCCTCTGGGTACATGGACTACAAAACCTAGGAGGCTCATGGTTCTCACCCACTTCCATAGACTTACACAGTAATTATGACAACTTCCGGAGGACGTCCTCAAACCTATCAGAACTCTTGCATTATGAACTGACATGTTGTCTACCCAATCAAAGGTTCAGAGATTTAATCTAGTACTGAAATCATAATGTGGGTGAGTAGTTGATTCAAAGACAGAGAAAGACAATAGTTTAACAGTTTTTAACAAATCAATTTATTCTAAAATGAAAGAGAAGCAAGAGAGCGTTAGAGAGAGATTTTGTCATTTTTTTTCACTTTCAGTTTCACTTACTTAGCTAGCAAATGCAGCTAGCTAGTTCAGCCTACTCAAACACCCTGCTCAAACAGAGGAATGATATGTTAGCTAGCTGGCTTTGACTATCCAACACAACACTGTAACTCTTCCAAGTCAAGGTAAGCGTTTGGTTTTACTAATTTATTACCACTGGGGCCCACCAGTGTAAATGCTAAACTGCTAACTGACTATACACTGTAAAGTTACTGCATGATTGTAACGGGTTTACTAAGGCGTTACTAGTAGTTCTGTTAGCTTTGTTGACTATGACGTTACTATAGTTAATATGGTGACAACAATGTAGGCTGTGAATAGCAATTATGATATGGTATGGCTTGAAAATAGTGTATTGAATGTGTCACTGTCTGTCACCTCAACATTTTCTCTTGACCTGTGTGCACCTACGTTGTAATCATTCATAGGCTAGGTTGTAGAAACCTAATCCTGTTCATAGGGAACATTTTAGTATCATGTACTGTAGTAGACTAAACCTATCGATGTTATGTTGAACTGGGTGAATGGAATATGAATGACTGTCTTCTAATATGCTGTAATAGAAATGAGGCCAGGCTCATGAAAAAAAATGTGTCCTCCATCATAAACATCAATGACCGCCGCTGGTTTGTAGGAATGTGTGTTACCTCGCTTATGTGTGTGTGAAAGAGAGAGAGGTTGTTTGTGTGTGTGTGTGTGTGTGTGAGAGAGAGGTTGTTTGTGTGTGTGTGTGTGTGAAAGAGAGAGAGGTTGTTTGTGTGTGTGTGTGTGTGTGTGAGAGAGAGGTTGTTTGGGTGTGTGTGTGTGTGAAAGAGAGAGAGGTTGTTTGTGTGTGTGTGTGTGTGTGTGAGAGAGAGGTTGTTTGTGTGTGTGTGTGTGTGAAAGAGAGAGAGGTTGTTTGTGTGTGTGTGTGTGTGTGTGAGAGAGAGGTTGTTTGTGTGTGTGTGTGTGTGTGTGAAAGAGAGAGAGGTTGTTTGTGTGTGTGTGTGTGTGTGAGAGAGAGAGGTTGTTTGTGTGTGTGCGTGTGTGAAAGAGAGAGAGGTTGTTTGTGTGTGTGTGTGTGTGAAAGAGAGAGAGGTTGTTTGTGTGTGTGTGTGCGTGAAAGAGAGAGAGGTTGTTTGTGTGTGTCAGAGAGAGGGGGATGTTTGTGTGTGTTTGTGTGTGTGGTAACTGCATGAAAAAAATAGCATCTTTAAAAAGCCATCTGGGAGCGATGTAGTAAAATAAAACGACAATAAAATAAAAGTTACTGCTGCTGATATTTACAAACAATCCCCAAATCCCCAAACTGCCCTGAGAATCAAACCCAGACTGGAACACACACACGCACACGCACACGCACACACACACACACACACACACACACACACACACACACACACACACACACACACACACACACACACACACACACACACACACACACACACACACACACACACACACACACACACACACACACACACACACACACACACTCACAGAGAGAGAGAGAGAGAGAAAGAGAGAGAGGGAGAGCACATAAACACAAATACACATGCTTATGCAAACACAGACGCACAGGCCCTGTGGTTTTTACAGAGTCAACAACAACAGCAGACTGTGGTTGAGCAGAACTAGTGATATCAGACATGGCTGGTTGCATTGGAACAATATCATCATATGGAAGGACTTGCATTTATACAGCTCATTTATCCAACTCAATGCACTTTATGTATGGAGCTATCTCAGTCCTTCTATCATACGTGTCTGTAGCTAACAACCATCTGGCACCACCTATAGCACCCATCCCATTAGAACTAGGGAAGTGATCATGCACTGTAAAAAAAATATGTATAGATATATTAATTGTAAGGCAACCAGGTGCAATATGATTGTGAGTTTGCGCAACAAAAATGTTGAGCAAACTCAACAAAAAGTTGTTGAGTAAACTGAATGTTATAGCAGCTGGTTTAATTTTGACAGTGTGTAAAAGTGTGGGATGAGGTGGGGGATGAGGTGGGGCATGAGGTGGGTGATGAGGTGGGGGATGAGGTGGGGGATGAGGTGGGGGATGAGGTGGGGCATGGATGAAGATGAGGTAAATGATAGGGAGGAGTGAGTAAACTGAATGTTATAGCAAGTGGTTGAATTTTGACAGTGTGTAAAAGTTTGGGATGAGGTGGGGGATGAGGTGGGGCATGAGGTGGGTGATGAGGTGGGGCATGGATGAGGATGAGGTACATGATAGGGAGGAGTGTATGTGTGGGTGCATGTACAGTTATTGTCAGCCGTACATATTAGGGAGGTGTTCCTAATGTTTGTAATACTCCGTGTATATTTTCGATTTTAATGACAGTTCTTTTTTCATTCATTTTCACTGGGAAGACAATGAAACTGATGACCACATTTTACTAGCAGAATTATTAGTAGAAAGGTGCAAAAACGACATTGATTGGCTGTGCATCAAAGTACTAGCTCCATGCCAACTGTCTTTAAAATAAAACATTTAACATTACATTTACAAAAATAAAATGCTTTTGAAAGGTTGAAAATCAAATAAGGTGTGGTGAACAAAAGGTTGTTTTCATTTAAATTATTTAAGAAAAGGGTGCCAATATATTTGTGGTTAGAGCGTTGGACTAATAACCAGAAGGTTGCAAGTTCAAACCCCCGAGCTGACAAGGTACAAATCTGTCATTCTGCCCCTGAACAGACAGTTAACCCAATGTTCCTAGGCCGTTATTGAAAATAAGAATTTGTTCTTAACTGACTTGCCTGGTTAAATAAAGGTAAAAAATATATATATATATTTGGCCACAACTGTATTATTGTGTGTGTGTAGTGGCCTCCACTATAACTTAGAATAGCTGGTGTGATTGGTGGGAGGATCACAAGGAGAATCCGCAGCCTTTTGTCATTGATATGTTTACTGGTACAGCGGCTCCCCATTACAGCATACAGACAGATACAACACACAAACCCCCCCCACATACACACAGTTTACAACACCCCCCCGCGAACAGTTTACAACCCCCCCACATACACAGTTTACAACCCCCCCACATACACAGTTTACATAACTCCCATACACACAGTTTACATAACCCCCCCACATACACAGCTTACATAACCCCACCACACACACAGTTTACATAACCCCCCCACACACACTGTTTACATAACCCCCCCACACACAGTATACATAACCCCCCCACACACACTGTTTACATAACCCCCCCCACACACACACACAGTTTACAACCCACCCGCACACACACTGTTTACATTACCCCCCCACATACACACAGTTTACATAACACCCCCACATACACACAGTTTACATAACACCCCCACATACACACAGTTTACATAACACCCCCACATACACACAGTTTACATAACACCCCCACATACACACAGTTTACATACCCCCACACACACACACAGTTTACATAACCCCCCCACACACACTGTTTACATAACCCCCCACGCATACAGTTTACATAACCCCCCCACACACACAGTTTACATAACCCCCCCACATACACACAGTTTACATACCCCCCCCACACACACAGTTTATATAATCCCCCCACACACACAGTTTACATAACCCCCCCACATACACACAGTTTACATACCCCCCACACACACACATACACAGTTTACTTAACCCCGCCACATACACACAGTTTACATACACACCACACATAGATAAAACAAATGGACATGTTTATCACTCCAACCCTCTTTCTTTCCACACTCCTCTGCTGTCGGTCTCTTCTCCTGCTGTGTTCTCCTCTGCTGTCTGTCTCTTCTCCTGCTGTGTTCTCCTCTGCTGTCTGTCTCTTATCCTGCTGTGTTCTCCTCTGCTGTCTGTCTCTTCTCCTGCTGTGGTCTCCTCTGCTGTCTGTCTCTTCTCCTGCTGTGGTCTCCTCTGCTGTCGGTCTCTTCTCCTGCTGTGTTCTCCTCTGCTGTCTGTCTCTTCTCCTGCTGTGTTCTCCTCTGCTGTCTGTCTCTTATCCTGCTGTGTTCTCCTCTGCTGTCTGTCTCTTCTCCTGCTGTGGTCTCCTCTGCTGTCTGTCTCTTCTCCTGCTGTGGTCTCCTCTGCTGTCTGTCTCTTCTCCTCCTGTGTTCTCCTCTGCTGTCTGTCTCTTCTCCTGCTGTGTTCTCCTCTGCTGTCTGTCTCTTCTCCTGCTGTGTTCTCCTCTGCTGTCTGTCTCTTCTCCTGCTGTGGTCTCCTCTGCTGTCGGTCTCTTCTCCTGCTGTGTTCTCCTCTGCTGTCTGTCTCTTCTCCTGCTGTGGTCTCCTCTGCTGTCTGTCTCTTCTCCTGCTGTGGTCTCCTCTGCTGTCTGTCTCTTCTCCTCCTGTGGTCTCCTCTGCTGTCGGTCTCTTCTCCTGCTGTCGTCTCCTCTGCTGTCTGTCTCTTCTCCTGCTGTGTTCTCCTCTGCTGTCTGTCTCTTATCCTGCTGTGTTCTCCTCTGCTGTCTGTCTCTTCTCCTGCTGTGGTCTCCTCTGCTGTCTGTCTCTTCTCCTGCTGTGGTCTCCTCTGCTGTCTGTCTCTTCTCCTCCTGTGGTCTCCTCTGCTGTCTGTCTCTTCTCCTGCTGTAGTCTCCTCTGCTTTCTGTCTCTTCTCCTGCTGTGTTCTCCTCTGTTGTAGGTCTCTACTCCTGCTGTGGTCTCCTCTGCTGTCGGTCTCTTCTCCTGCTGTGGTCTGTCTTGAGAGGGGCTAAAGAAACGACACCACACCCCTCAGTCTCAGCACCATACTGGGGACACATTAACCCTGCAGATGAGGAATTCTATGTGTTTCTGTTTCATTGTGTACACACACACACACACACACACACACACACACACACACACACACACACACACACACACACACACACACACACACACACACACAGACACAGACACAGACACACACACACACACACACACACACACACACACACACACACACACACACACACACACACACACACACACACACACACACACACACACACACACACACACATACACACACACACATACACACACACACACAAACACACACACACACACACACACTGCCCCCCGCTCCTTCCCTCCCTCAATGTGATCAAGTATCAAAGCAAATAAATGACATGCCGTCTTTGCCTTTCCCTCTCTCCCTCTCTCCCTCTCGCTAGTTTGATCTGTCGTTCTGTAGACTGACACATGGTATCTCCCCAGCTGACATTATCAATCGTTGGGTGGTGCGGCAGTGTTCCGGCGGGGCAGTGGTTCCCACAGGGGAGCCTAGAGTACAGCAGGCCTCTTTGTTTGGTTTAACCCCCCAGAGGAAGCACTTTGACTGGGCCTGGAGCTGAGCTGTCAGGGGCTGGCTGGAGGAATATAATAGATAGAAGGAGAGGGAAGGAGGAATAGAATCCAAGGGATGAGGTGAGTGTGGTGGTGCGAGTGAGGGTAGAGTGCCCAGGTTTGCTGTGGTTCTATCTCACACACACTCACCCACACCGTTCTCGGCAGACATGCGTCATCCATGCACGCACGCGCACACGCCCACAGAGGCCGTGGCATTTCAGAACTGCGTTCATGGTTATCCCCCTGAATAAGATCTCCTAGAATCTCCTGGCTGGCTAACTCATATTAGTATGGACATCAGTGCTAAGCTGACATTTAACATCCTTATATTACATACTCACTCACACCACTTTCTGATGGCACACATCTCTCTTTTTTTGCGGTGGGGGGGGGGGGGGGGGGGGGGGGGGGGGGGGGTGTTCAACTGAAATCTTTTGTCCGACGCCTGTTTTTCATCACCTTGCAGACAGGAAATCTCTCCATTGAATTATTACATTTTCAATTATTTCATTTGCTAATAAAAAAGCTTAAATTTCTCCGACCTGATCTGTGTGTTGTACGGTACTGTATCCTTCACCTCTGTCACAGTGTTGTGGAAAGCTACAACACATCTAATCTCTACTTTGGAGATGCTTCAAGGGTTTGTCCATTGTGTACAGAATCAATTTATGTTATGAAATTCAAAATATTATTTATTGAATGTATTTTCAATCTGTTTTCGTTTGTTTTTACCGTATTGTGTGTTAAGGTGGTTGTTTGCTGGTTTCAAATGGCTTAAAGATTTCCTTTGACAGGGTCCCTAATATCCAACTCTCTACCTCTGTGTTTTCAGTGATTTGAAGGTGAACTATTCTGATATCAAATAATAACACGAACACGCACACGCACACCGCACACGCACACACACACACACACACACACACACACACACACACACACACACACACACACACACACACACACACACACACACACACACACACACACACACACACCTAGCTCTCCACCAAACACAACCTTGTATGTGTATTGTTGAGTATACACATGAAATCACATACAGATAAACACTTTTCTTTGTTTAAAAATGATGGTAGATTTGTGGATAGTAGAATTGACTCAAACCATGTTACATATGACTACTGTGAATTCATTATTATTTTGGATGAATGCAAAATTCCCTTGATCAATTTGTTCAAATATCAATCCAAAACATAACTGTTTGTATTTTTTAAGAATAATTATAATAATAATTTTAAAAAGCATAGAAGATGACAGGGAAACACAACCTTACAATATCAAACAACAATTTCGGTTTTGATTAGAATAATTAACATTCTAATGTTTTTTTTCTCCCTTAACTGGAACAAGAAAACATTCAAATATTAAACAGACTAAGAATGCAGGTAAAAATAAGACTATTTCTGTAATTACTCCACTTACCTCTACTTGTGATAACAAGGATATTATATACAATACATCCTCACTGTGCTGTCAGGTAGATTATACAGAATAAAGATAGAAGATATATAAATCAGCAGTGTCCATATCTGTCGGAATATGAAGACATCAGAGTGATGTCATTGACTATGTAGCAACACTCAGATGGCTGTTGGTTGGGGCATGGTGCATCCAACACCATGGTTGTGGGTTTGAGTGCTGCATGGGCACCCTCAGCTCAACCCATACATGCATGGAGGCACACACACATTCCCTACCTCACTGCAGAGCTAATGTGCTGACTGTGTGAAACTGGTTAACTACACATTGGGCCGACGTCGTTCTAATGCTACACTATCTCAGTCAGGACTAATCAAATGGCCTTCCACACGCACGCACCCCCCCCCCCCCAAACTCTTCTGTACCCAGTACTGATGATAGAGGAAAAACGCACGCACACCCCCCCCCCCCCCCCCCCCCCTAAACTCTTCTGTTCCTGCGGTGATGAGAGGAATAGCTTTTCTTCAAGGGACTTCTCCTCAGCAGCACGGCCAGATGAGGTCTGATTCCTGCAGATTCTACAGTTAATCCTGGTTAAAATTTAAATAAAGGAGAAATGATTGCCTTTCTCTCTCCTCCTCCACTCTTTCTCTCCATCTCTCTCTCTCAGTGGGCTCAGAAAGCCTGACCTCCGCGTCTTCTTCCCGTCCTTCAGATTGGTTTTAAATACTGGGCAGATTAAAACACAGCAATGGAAGCTCACATTAGGAATATATTCAAAATCCCCTATTCTGATAATCCATGTATTTGTCAGAATCAAACACAAGGGAATAGAAAAGGACAAATGATGTAATGAGGAAGCAGAGCGAGACGTATTGTGGAGGGGAATTCTGTGGAGAGAGATACATTTAGCTGAATACGGCCAGGCAGGAAGGAAGTCCTTGAAGATGCTTGTTGAAATGCTAACCGCTGGTCACCTGACCATTTGACGGGACAAAAGGAGCGTTGATGATTTTAACAACCTCTGATGACCTCTGATGACGCTGCCACTCACACATCAAACAGGCCAATGATGATGAGGGAATAGTAGTTAAACACTGTATTAGTGAGTGTGTGTGTGACATTCAGACAGACCCATGACAGTGAGAGACTGGTGGTAATGGTGTGTGTGTGTGTGTGTGTGTGACATTCAGACTGACCCATGACGGTGAGAGACTGGTGGTGGTGATGGTGTGTGTGTGTGATATTCAGACTGACCCATGACGGTGAGAGACTGGTGGTAATGGTGTGTGTGTGACATTCAGACAGACCCATGACAGTGAGAGACTGGTGGTGATGGTGTGTGTGACATTCAGACTGACCCATGACGGTGAGAGACTGGTGGTGGTGATGGTGTGTGTGTGTGACATTCAGACTGACCCATGACGGTGAGAGACTGGTGGTAATGGTGTGTGTGACATTCAGACTGACCCATGACAGTGAGAGACTGGTGGTGATGGTGTGTGTGTGTGACATTCAGACCGACCCATGACGGTGAGAGACTGGTGGTAATGGTGTGTGTGACATTCAGACTGACCCATGACAGTGAGAGACTGGTGGTGATGGTGTGTGTGACATTCAGACAGACCCATGACAGTGAGAGACTGGTGGTGATGGTGTGTGTGACATTCAGACAGACCCATGACGTTGAGAGACTGGTGGTGATGGTGGTGTGTGTGTGACATTCAGACAGACCCATGACGGTGAGAGACTGGTGGTGTGTGTGTGTGTGTTTTTCAGATGCTGCGGTTGAAGTTGGCTTTTCATGCTGCTTTTTCACCCTTGTTTCCTGGTGACGTTTTCCCCAAAAACGAGAAAACTTTTTCCCCTAATTCCCATTCCCCTTCCTTTACTTCTCTCTCTCTCTCTCGCTGTGCTTTAGTGAGCATTGTTGTGTGGTTTGGTGAAGTGGTGAAGGCCTGTGGTGTCTGGCCGACTACTCTCCTTTCAGACTGGCGTCAGTTCATTAAGAAAGGAGACAAACTTACAGTGCATTACCACCCAAGTATTAATGCAACCCTCTCTTCTCCCCCCAATGTATGTGTGTGTATGCTTGTCTGGCTGTCTGGCTGGCTTGGCTGAGTGGTGGGTGATTTGTGATGTTACCTCTGCAGCTTTAAACTGCATCAAGACCTCTTTTATGACTGTAATATGAGGTACTTAACATATCACTGCCATAAAGCACAGCCCAACAGCACAGCAGACACAGAGGGGTGTGGTTACAGAGTTAGAGGCAGCAGGCGGGAGTCTCATTCATTCAACTTGGAGAGGGGTGTAGAAAAGACAGAGAATACTCACCCATCCAGAACACATTAATGCTAAAGTAGGCCGAGGATGATACCATCTGATACACTTGTTTGCTTCACAACAGAATAATTCAATTTCTTCATGCTTCCAACAGTCAAACCATCATTGGTATGTAACTTCTGTGCAGCATGCCAGTAACATGCTCCCCCCTACAGAGACAAGATAAGGCCATTGTTTATTGGCTGTTTGCAAAGAAGTGTTCGTTGTATCTCGAGTCGAAACAAAGCAGTTTTTTTCATGATTACAGTGGGGCAAAAAAGTATTTAGTCAGCCATCAATTGTGCAAGTTCTCCCACTTAAAAAGATGAGTGAGGCCTGTAATTTTCATCATAGGTACACTTCAACTATGACAGACAAAATTAGAGAAAACAAATCCAGAAAATCACATTGTAGGATTTTTTATGAATTTATTTGCAAATTATAGTGGAAAATAAGTATTTGGTCACCTACAAACAAGCAAGATTTCTTGCTCTCACTGACCTGTAACTTCTTCTTTAAGAGGCTCCTCTGTCCTCCACCTGTATTAATGGCACCTGTTTGAACTTGTTATCAGTATAAAAGACACCTGTCCACAACCTCAAACAGTCACACTCCAAACTCCACTATGGCCAAGACCAAAGAGCTGTCAAAGGACACCAGAAACAAAATTGTAGACCTGCACCAGGCTGGGAAGACTGAATCTGCAATAGGTAAGCAGCTTGGTTTGAAGAAATCAACTGTGGGAGCAATTATTAGGAAATGGAAGACATACAAGACCACTGATAATCTCCCTCGATCTGGGGCTCCACGCAAGATCTCACCCCGTGGGGTCAAAATGATCACAAGAACGGTGAGCAACAATCCCAGAACCACACGGGGGGACCTAGTGAATGACCTGCAGAGAGCTGGGACCAAAGTAACAAAGCCTACCATCAGTAACACACTACGCCACCAGGGACTCAAATCCCGCAGTGCCAGACGTGTCCTCCTGCTTAAGCCAGTACATGTCCAGGCCCGTCTGAAGGTTGCTAGAGAGCATTTGGATGATCCAGAAGAAGATTGGGAGAATGTCATATGGTCAGATGAAACCAAAATATAACTTTTTGGTAAAAACTCAACTCGTCGTGTTTGGAGGACAAAGAATGCTGAGTTGCATCCAAAGAACACCATACCTACTGTGGAGCATGGGAGTGGAAACATCATGCTTTGGGGCTGTTTTTCTGCAAAGGGACCAGCACGACTGATCCGTGTAAAGGAAAGAATGAATGGGGCCATGTATCGTGAGATTTTGAGTGAAAACCTCCTTCCATCAGCAAGGGCATTGAAGATGAAACGTGGCTGGGTCTTTCAGCATGACAATGATCCCAAACACACCGCCCGGGCAACGAAGGAGTGGCTTTGTAAGAAGCATTTCAAGGTCCTGGAGTGGCCTAGCCAGTCTCCAGATCTCAACCCCATAGAAAATCTTTGGAGGGAGTTGAAAGTCCGTGTTGCCCAGCAACAGCCCCAAAACATCACTGCTCTAGAGGAGATCTGCATGGAGGAATGGGCCAAAATACCAGCAACAGTGTGGGAAAACCTTGTGAAGACTTACAGAAAACGTTTGACCTCTGTCATTGCCAACAAAGTATTGAGATAAACGTTTGTTATTGACCAAATACTTATTTTCCACCATAATTTGCAAATAAATTCATAAAAAATCCTACAATGTGATTTTCTGGATTTGTTTTCTCAAATTTTGTCTGTCATAGTTGAAGTGTACCTATGATGAAAATTACAGGCCTCTCTAATCTTTTTAAGTGGGAGAACTTGCACATTTGGTGGCTGACTAAATACTTTTTTTGCCCCACTGTATCTATAAAACCCTTTTTTCATAAAGAATAGGCTAAATGTGAATGCGCAAATAGACAACCTCCTCTATCCACATATATTAACCTCCTCTATCCACATATACTGTATTAACCTCCTCTATCCACATATACTAACCTCCTCTATCCACATAGAGTAATCTCCTCTATCCACATATATTAACCTCCTCTATCCACATATAGTAACCCTCCTCTATCCACATATATTAACCTCCTCTATCCACATATATTAACCTCCTCTATCCACATATACTGTATTAACCTCCTCTATCCACATATACTAACCTCCTCTATCCACATAGAGTAATCTCCTCTATCCACATATATTAACCTCCTCTATCCACATATATTAACCTCCTCTATCCACATATACTGTATTAACCTCCTCTATCCACATATACTAACCTCCTCTATCCACATATACTAACCTCCTCTATCCACATATTTTAACCTCCTCTATCTACATATATTAACCTCCTCTATCCACATATATTAACCCTCCTCTATCCACATACTGTATATTAACCTCCTCTATCCACAAATACTATACTAACCTCCTCTATCCACAAATACTGTATTAACCTCCTCTATCCACATATACTGTATTAACCTCCTCTATCCACAAATACTGTATTAACCTCCTCTATCCACATATATTAACCTCCTCTATCCACATATATTAACCTCCTCTATCCACATATATTAACCTCCTCTATCTACATATACTGTATTAACCTCCTCTATCCACATATACTAACCTCCTCTATCTACATATATTAACCTCCTCTATCCACATATATTAACCTCCTCTATCCACATATACTGTATTAACCTCCTCTATCCACATATACTAACCTCCTCTATCCACATAGAGTAATCTCCTCTATCTACATATATGAACCTCCTCTATCCACATATACTAACCTCCTCTATCCACATATACTAACCTCCTCTATCCACATATTTTAACCTCCTCTATCTACATATATTAACCTCCTCTATCCACATATATTAACCCTCCTCTATCCACATACTGTATATTAACCTCCTCTATCCACATATATTAACCTCCTCTATCCACATATAGTAACCCTCCTCTATCCACATGCTGTATATTAACCTCCTCTATCCACATATATTAATCTCCTCTATCCACATATATTAACCTCCTCTATCCACCTATAGTAACCTCCTCTATCCACATATAGTAACCCTCCTCTATCCACATACTGTATATTAACCTCCCCTATCCACATATACTAACCTCCTCTATCCACATATATTAACCTCCTCTATCCACAACCCTACTCTATCCACATACTGTATATTAACCTCCTCTATCCACATATATTAACCTCCTCTATCCACATATAGTAACCCTCCTCTATCCACATACTGTATATTAACCTCCTCTATCCACATATATTAACCTCCTCTATCCACATATACTAACCTCCTCTATCCACATATATTAACCCTCCTCTATCCACATGCTGTATATTAACCTCCTCTATCCACATATATTAATCTCCTCTATCCACATATATTAACCTCCTCTATCCACCTATAGTAACCTCCTCTATCCACATATAGTAACCCTCCTCTATCCACATACTGTATATTAACCTCCCCTATCCACATATACTAACCTCCTCTATCCACATATATTAACCTCCTCTATCCACAACCCTACTCTATCCACATACTGTATATTAACCTCCTCTATCCACATATATTAACCTCCTCTATCCACATATAGTAACCCTCCTCTATCCACATACTGTATATTAACCTCCTCTATCCACATATATTAACCTCCTCTATCCACATATACTAACCTCCTCTATCCACATATATTAACCTCCCCTATCCACATATATTAACCTCCTCTATCCACATATATTAACCCTCCTCTATCCACACACTGTATATTAACCTCCTCTATCCACATATGTTAACCCTCCTCTATCCACATACTGTATATTAACCTCTATCCACATATATTACCTCCTCTATCCACATATAGTAACCCTCCTCTATCCACATACTGTATATTAACCTCCTCTATCCACATATACTAACCTCCTCTATCCACATATATTACCTCCTCTATCCACATATAGTAACCTCCTCTATCCACATATATTAACCTCCTCTATCCACATATATTAACCTCCTCTATCCACATATACTGTATTAACCTCCTCTATCCACATATAGTAACCCTCCTCTATCCACATACTGTATATTAACCTCTATCCACATATATTAACCTCCTCTATCCACATATAGTAACCCTCCTCTATCCACATATATTAACCTCCTCTATTCACATATATTAACCTCCTCTATCCACATATATTAACCTCCTCTATCCACATATATTAACCTCCTCTATCTACATACTGTATATTAACCTCCTCTATCCACATATACTAACCTCCCCTATCCACATATATTAACCTCCTCTATCCACATATATTAACCTCCTCTATCCACATATATTAACATCCTCTATCTACATATACTAACCTCCTCTATCCACATATACTAACCTCCTCTATCCACATATACTAACCTCCTCTATCCACATATATTAACCTCCTCTATCCACATATACTAACCTCCTCTATCCACATATATTAACCTCCCCTATCCACATATAGTAACCTCCTCTATCCACATATATTAACCCTCCTCTATCCACACACTGTATATTAACCTCCTCTATCCACATATGTTAACCCTCCTCTATCCACATACTGTATATTAACCTCTATCCACATATATTACCTCCTCTATCCACATATAGTAACCCTCCTCTATCCACATATATTAACCTCCTCTATCCACATATATTAACCTCCTCTATCCACATATACTGTATTAACCTCCTCTATCCACATATAGTAACCCTCCTCTATCCACAGACTGTATATTAACCTCTATCCACATATATTAACCTCCTCTATCCACATATAGTAACCCTCCTCTATCCACATATATTAACCTCCTCTATCCACATATATTAACCTCCTCTATCCACATATAGTAACCACCTCTATCCACATATAGTAACCCTCCTCTATCCACATACTGTATATTAACCTCCTCTATCCACATATACTAACCTCCTCTATTCACATATACTAACCTCCCCTATCCACATATATTAACCTCCTCTATCCACATATATTAACCTCCTCTATCCACATATATTAACCTCCTCTATCCACATATAGTAACCCTCCTCTATCCACATGCTGTATATTAACCTCCTCTATCCACATATATTAATCTCCTCTATCCACATATATTAACCTCCTCTATCCACCTATAGTAACCTCCTCTATCCACATATAGTAACCCTCCTCTATCCACATACTGTATATTAACCTCCCCTATCCACATATACTAACCTCCTCTATCCACATATATTAACCTCCTCTATCTACATATATTAACCTCCTCTATCCACATATATTAACCCTACTCTATCCACATACTGTATATTAACCTCCTCTATCCACATATATTAACCTCCTCTATCCACATATAGTAACCCTCCTCTATCCACATACTGTATATTAACCTCCTCTATCCACATATATTAACCTCCTCTATCCACATATACTAACCTCCTCTATCCACATATATTAACCTCCCCTATCCACATATATTAACCTCCTCTATCCACATATATTAACCCTCCTCTATCCACACACTGTATATTAACCTCCTCTATCCACATATGTTAACCCTCCTCTATCCACATACTGTATATTAACCTCTATCCACATATATTACCTCCTCTATCCACATATAGTAACCCTCCTCTATCCACATACTGTATATTAACCTCCTCTATCCACATATACTAACCTCCTCTATCCACATATATTACCTCCTCTATCCACATATAGTAACCTCCTCTATCCACATATATTAACCTCCTCTATCCACATATATTAACCTCCTCTATCCACATATACTGTATTAACCTCCTCTATCCACATATAGTAACCCTCCTCTATCCACATACTGTATATTAACCTCTATCCACATATATTAACCTCCTCTATCCACATATAGTAACCCTCCTCTATCCACATATATTAACCTCCTCTATTCACATATATTAACCTCCTCTATCCACATATATTAACCTCCTCTATCCACATATATTAACCTCCTCTATCTACATACTGTATATTAACCTCCTCTATCCACATATACTAACCTCCCCTATCCACATATATTAACCTCCTCTATCCACATATATTAACCTCCTCTATCCACATATATTAACATCCTCTATCTACATATACTAACCTCCTCTATCCACATATACTAACCTCCTCTATCCACATATACTAACCTCCTCTATCCACATATATTAACCTCCTCTATCCACATATACTAACCTCCTCTATCCACATATATTAACCTCCCCTATCCACATATAGTAACCTCCTCTATCCACATATATTAACCCTCCTCTATCCACACACTGTATATTAACCTCCTCTATCCACATATGTTAACCCTCCTCTATCCACATACTGTATATTAACCTCTATCCACATATATTACCTCCTCTATCCACATATAGTAACCCTCCTCTATCCACATATATTAACCTCCTCTATCCACATATATTAACCTCCTCTATCCACATATACTGTATTAACCTCCTCTATCCACATATAGTAACCCTCCTCTATCCACAGACTGTATATTAACCTCTATCCACATATATTAACCTCCTCTATCCACATATAGTAACCCTCCTCTATCCACATATATTAACCTCCTCTATCCACATATATTAACCTCCTCTATCCACATATAGTAACCACCTCTATCCACATATAGTAACCCTCCTCTATCCACATACTGTATATTAACCTCCTCTATCCACATATACTAACCTCCTCTATTCACATATACTAACCTCCCCTATCCACATATATTAACCTCCTCTATCCACATATATTAACCTCCTCTATCCACATATATTAACCTCCTCTATCTACATATATTAATCTCCTCTATCCACATATACTAACCTCCTCTATCCACATATACTAACCTCCTCTATCCACATATATTAACCTCCTCTATCTACATATATTAACCTCCTCTATCCACATATATTAACCCTCCTCTATCCACATACTGAAGGGTAACCTCCTCTAACCACATATGTTAACCTCCTCTCTCCACATATTCTAACCTCCTCTATCCACATACTGTATATTAACCTCCTCTATTCACATATACTAACCTCCTCTATCCACATATTCTAACCTCCTCTATCCACATACTGTATATTAACCTCCTCTATCCACATATAGTAACCCTCCTCTATCCACATATACTAACCTCCTCTATCCACATATACTAACCTCCTCTATCCACATATACTAACCTCCTCTATCCACATTTACTAACCTCCTCTATCCACATACTGTATATTAACCTCCTCTATCCACATATACTAACCTCCTCTATCCACATATACTAACCTCCTCTATCCACATACTGTATATTAACCTCCTCTATCCACATATACTAACCTCCTCTATCCACATACTGTATATTAACCTCTTCTATCCACATATACTAACCTCCTCTATCCAGAATGTAAAGAGGGAGAGAGTGGGAGAGGAGGAGAGGTGGGTCTTTAATTTGGAAAGTTAGATGTAGATTACATACAGATGGCTTTTCAATAGCAGGATGTACAGAATGCATGCTGCATGGAATGATGGAGAATTATCTCTCTTTTTCTCTCTCCCTATTCCATTTTCCCTCCCTCCCTCGTCCCTCTCTCCCTCCTTTCTCAGACTCAGCTCAGTGCATTAAGCTGCAGCGCTACCTCTCGGTTACTCTGCTCCCTTTTTACTCCAGAGAATCACATTGCCTCTCACTGTAAAGACTGATCTCAGCACAGTCCTTAGCTAGGTACAGCAGTGAGAAGCAGACTGAGTATAAGACTCTCTCCTTCTCTAAGGGCTGTTCTGAGCTCAGCTTTTACACAGTGTTTCCACAGCGCACCAGACTGAGCATGGGGTTCCAGTCAGTCAGCAGCCTAGTAGAAGAGCTGGGACGGTAGATTCCCTCTGGGCTACATGGTTCTCTCCTCTGGGACAGTCTCTTTCCTTACAGCTTACTGACCTGCTTAGATTTGCTTGTATTTCTAGATGACTAAACATCGATGCACTTTCAGGCTTGTGTTGACTGTATATTACATGAGCTGCCCGAGGGGACGTGTGAGTAACGTGTGTGTGTCATAATCACTACTGCTACCAGTTCACAACAGCAAACACACAGGCATCCCAACATGGGGGGTAGGAGGGAGGCCAGGTACACATGACTAATACAACAGCTTTGAATGGATGAAAATACATACACATACACACACGCACACACACACGCCACAACAACCCCCAAGCTTCTCCCAGTCAAATCCATCATATCAGTGAGTAGTGAGAGAGCTTGTCCTCTATTACTGAGTGTCTCAATGGTAACGGCCCTTCGCCAGCCTTAGGGCACTCTCACACTCACGCCCCTGTGCTGCTCACTGCACTAAGTCCACTTTACTGCTCCCTAGGGAGCACACTACTGACAGAACACAGCCAAGGGTCCACCCTGCAGCAAAGTCAGCAAACAGAGAGAGGGAGACGGAGAGAGCGAGGGAGACAGAGATAGAGAGAGACAAAGATAAAGAGTGAAAGAGAGATGAGGTGGGAGAGAGGAGGGATGGGAGTGGGTGAGTGAGAAGATGAAGGGGAATAAAGGGATGGAGACACTACAAGCACAGAGGGAGAGAAGAGATGGTGGCCACATACAAGTAGTGTAAATTAGTGTGTTGTTCAAGAGTACCTGCAAATGTGTGTTTCTGAATGATATTAGCCATAATAATGACTGCAGTAGCTGGCTGTCAGCTCACTGACTGATTGGGTTTTGCTTTGAAACCCCTGAAGGCGGTTCTATTGGGTATCAAAAGCTGATTGGCCAACTGGTGGACACGCTGACAGCCAAAACCAATGAGAGACTGTTAAGCTCCGGATAGCCAATCAGATGGCATTGATGTCTCTATTGTGATTGACTGATTGATTGACGGGTTGAAAGAAAAATACACATACCGGTAGGAAGAGATGTAGTTTGTCAACTCTGTCCTTCAACATTCATCCCTTTACTTACCTCTTTCCTCACAAAAGGTTCCATTCATCCCTTTTACTTACCTCTTTCCTCACAAAAGGTTCCATTCATCCCTTTACTTATCTCTTTCCTCACAAAAGGTTCCATTCATCCCTTTACTTATCTCTTTCCTCACAAAAGGTTCCATTCATCCCTTTACTTATCTCTTTCCTCACAAACGGTTCCATTCATCCCTTTACTTATCTATTTCCTCACAAACGGTTCCATTCATCCCTTTACTTATCTATTTCCTCACAAACGGTTCCATTCATCCTTTACTTATCTATTTCCTCACAAACGGTTCCATTCATCCCTTTACTTATCTATTTCCTCACAAACGGTTCCATTCATCCCTTTACTTATCTATTTCCTCACAAACGGTTCCATTCATCCTTTACTTATCTATTTCCTCACAAACGGTTCCATTCATCCTTTACTTATCTATTTCCTCGCAAACGGTTCCATTCATCCCTTTACTTATCTATTTCCTCACAAACGGTTCCATTCATCCCTTTACTTATCTATTTCCTCACAAACGGTTCCATTCATCCTTTACTTATCTATTTCCTCACAAACGGTTGCATTCATCCCTTTACTTATCTATTTCCTCACAAACAGTTGCATTCATCCCTTTACTTATCTATTTCCTCACAAACGGTTCCATTCATCCTTTACTTATCTATTTCCTCACAAACGGTTGCATTCATCCCTTTACTTATCTATTTCCTCACAAACGGTTGCATTCATCCCTTTTCTTATCTATTTCCTCACAAACGGTTCCATTCATCCCTTTACTTATCTATTTCCTCACAAACGGTTCCATTCATCCCTTTACTTATCTACTTCCTCACAAACGGTTCCATTCATCCCTTTACTTATCTATTTCCTCACAAACGGTTCCATTCATCCTTTACTTATCTATTTCCTCACAAACGGTTCCATTCATCCTTTACTTATCTATTTCCTCAAAAACGGTTCCATTCATCCTTTACTTATCTATTTCCTCACAAACGGTTCCATTCATCCTTTACTTATCTATTTCCTCACAAACGGTTCCATTCATCCTTTACTTATCTATTTCCTCACAAACGGTTCCATTCATCCCTTTACTTATCTATTTCCTCACAAACGGTTCCATTCATCCTTTACTTATCTATTTCCTCACAAACGGTTCCATTCATCCTTTACTTATCTATTTCCTCACAAACGGTTCCATTCATCCTTTACTTATCTATTTCCTCACAAACGGTTCCATTCATCCCTTTACTTATCTATTTCCTCACAAACAGTTCCATTCATCCTTTACTTATCTATTTCCTCACAAACGGTTCCATTCATCCTTTACTTATCTATTTCCTCACAAACGGTTCCATTCATCCTTTACTTATCTATTTCCTCACAAACGGTTCCATTCATCCCTTTACTTATCTATTTCCTCACAAACGGTTGCATTCATCCCTTTACTTATCTCTTTCCTCACAAACGGTTCCATTCATCCTTTACTTATCTATTTCCTCACAAACGGTTCCATTCATCCCTTTACTTATCTATTTCCTCACAAACGGTTGCATTCATCCCTTTACTTATCTCTTTCCTCACAAACGGTTCCATTCATCCATTACTTATCTATTTCATCACAAACGGTTCCATTCATCCCTTTACTTATCTATTTCCTCACAAACGGTTGCATTCATCCCTTTACTTATCTATTTCCTCACAAACGGTTGCATTCATCCCTTTTCTTATCTATTTCCTCACAAACGGTTCCATTCATCCCTTTACTTATCTATTTCCTCACAAACGGTTCCATTCATCCCTTTACTTATCTACTTCCTCACAAACGGTTCCATTCATCCCTTTACTTATCTATTTCCTCACAAACGGTTCCATTCATCCTTTACTTATCTATTTCCTCACAAACGGTTCCATTCATCCTTTACTTATCTATTTCCTCAAAAACGGTTCCATTCATCCTTTACTTATCTATTTCCTCACAAACGGTTCCATTCATCCTTTACTTATCTATTTCCTCACAAACGGTTCCATTCATCCTTTACTTATCTATTTCCTCACAAACGGTTCCATTCATCCCTTTACTTATCTATTTCCTCACAAACGGTTCCATTCATCCTTTACTTATCTATTTCCTCACAAACGGTTCCATTCATCCTTTACTTATCTATTTCCTCACAAACGGTTCCATTCATCCTTTACTTATCTATTTCCTCACAAACGGTTCCATTCATCCCTTTACTTATCTATTTCCTCACAAACAGTTCCATTCATCCTTTACTTATCTATTTCCTCACAAACGGTTCCATTCATCCTTTACTTATCTATTTCCTCACAAACGGTTCCATTCATCCTTTACTTATCTATTTCCTCACAAACGGTTCCATTCATCCCTTTACTTATCTATTTCCTCACAAACGGTTGCATTCATCCCTTTACTTATCTCTTTCCTCACAAACGGTTCCATTCATCCTTTACTTATCTATTTCCTCACAAACGGTTCCATTCATCCCTTTACTTATCTATTTCCTCACAAACGGTTGCATTCATCCCTTTACTTATCTCTTTCCTCACAAACGGTTCCATTCATCCTTTACTTATCTATTTCCTCACAAACGGTTCCATTCATCCCTTTACTTATCTATTTCCTCACAAACGGTTGCATTCATCCCTTTACTTATCTCTTTCCTCACAAACGGTTCCATTCATCCTTTACTTATCTATTTCCTCACAAACGGTTCCATTCATCCCTTTACTTATCTATTTCCTCACAAACGGTTCCATTCATCCTTTACTTATCTATTTCCTCACAAACGGTTCCATTCATCCCTTTACTTATCTATTTCCTCACAAACGGTTCCATTCATCCCTTTACTTATCTATTTCCTCACAAACGGTTCCATTCATCCTTTACTTATCTATTTCCTTACAAACGGTTCCATTCATCCTTTACTTATCTATTTCCTCGCAAACGGTTCCATTCATCCCTTTACTTATCTATTTCCTCACAAACGGTTCCATTCATCCCTTTACTTATCTATTTCCTCACAAACGGTTCCATTCATCCTTTACTTATCTATTTCCTCACAAACGGTTGCATTCATCCCTTTACTTATCTATTTCCTCACAAACGGTTGCATTCATCCCTTTACTTATCTATTTCCTCACAAACGGTTCCATTCATCCTTTACTTATCTATTTCCTCACAAACGGTTGCATTCATCCCTTTACTTATCTATTTCCTCACAAACGGTTGCATTCATCCCTTTACTTATCTATTTCCTCACAAACGGTTCCATTCATCCTTTACTTATCTATTTCCTCACAAACGGTTCCATTCATCCTTTACTTATCTATTTCCTCACAAACGGTTCCATTCATCCTTTACTTATCTATTTCCTCACAAACGGTTCCATTCATCCCTTTACTTATCTATTTCCTCACAAACAGTTCCATTCATCCTTTACTTATCTATTTCCTCACAAACGGTTCCATTCATCCTTTACTTATCTATTTCCTCACAAACGGTTCCATTCATCCTTTACTTATCTATTTCCTCACAAACGGTTCCATTCATCCCTTTACTTATCTATTTCCTCACAAACGGTTGCATTCATCCCTTTACTTATCTCTTTCCTCACAAACGGTTCCATTCATCCTTTACTTATCTATTTCCTCACAAACGGTTCCATTCATCCCTTTACTTATCTATTTCCTCACAAACGGTTGCATTCATCCCTTTACTTATCTCTTTCCTCACAAACGGTTCCATTCATCCTTTACTTATCTATTTCCTCACAAACGGTTCCATTCATCCCTTTACTTATCTATTTCCTCACAAACGGTTGCATTCATCCCTTTACTTATCTCTTTCCTCACAAACGGTTCCATTCATCCTTTACTTATCTATTTCCTCACAAACGGTTCCATTCATCCCTTTACTTATCTATTTCCTCACAAACGGTTCCATTCATCCTTTACTTATCTATTTCCTCACAAACGGTTCCATTCATCCCTTTACTTATCTATTTCCTCACAAACGGTTCCATTCATCCCTTTACTTATCTATTTCCTCACAAACGGTTCCATTCATCCTTTACTTATCTATTTCCTCACAAACGGTTCCATTCATCCTTTACTTATCTATTTCCTCGCAAACGGTTCCATTCATCCCTTTACTTATCTATTTCCTCACAAACGGTTCCATTCATCCCTTTACTTATCTATTTCCTCACAAACGGTTCCATTCATCCTTTACTTATCTATTTCCTCACAAACGGTTGCATTCATCCCTTTACTTATCTATTTCCTCACAAACGGTTGCATTCATCCCTTTACTTATCTATTTCCTCACAAACGGTTCCATTCATCCTTTACTTATCTATTTCCTCACAAACGGTTGCATTCATCCCTTTACTTATCTATTTCCTCACAAACGGTTGCATTCATCCCTTTTCTTATCTATTTCCTCACAAACGGTTCCATTCATCCCTTTACTTATCTATTTCCTCACAAACGGTTCCATTCATCCCTTTACTTATCTACTTCCTCACAAACGGTTCCATTCATCCCTTTACTTATCTATTTCCTCACAAACGGTTCCATTCATCCTTTACTTATCTATTTCCTCACAAACGGTTCCATTCATCCTTTACTTATCTATTTCCTCAAAAACGGTTCCATTCATCCTTTACTTATCGATTTCCTCACAAACGGTTCCATTCATCCTTTACTTATCTATTTCCTCACAAACGGTTCCATTCATCCTTTACTTATCTATTTCCTCACAAACGGTTCCATTCATCCCTTTACTTATCTATTTCCTCACAAACGGTTCCATTCATCCTTTACTTATCTCTTTCCTCACAAACGGTTCCATTCATCCTTTACTTATCTATTTCCTCACAAACGGTTCCATTCATCCCTTTACTTATCTATTTCCTCACAAACGGTTGCATTCATCCCTTTACTTATCTCTTTCCTCACAAACGGTTCCATTCATCCATTACTTATCTATTTCATCACAAACGGTTCCATTCATCCCTTTACTTATCTATTTCCTCACAAACGGTTGCATTCATCCCTTTACTTATCTATTTCCTCACAAACGGTTGCATTCATCCCTTTTCTTATCTATTTCCTCACAAACGGTTCCATTCATCCCTTTACTTATCTATTTCCTCACAAACGGTTCCATTCATCCCTTTACTTATCTACTTCCTCACAAACGGTTCCATTCATCCTTTACTTATCTATTTCCTCACAAACGGTTCCATTCATCCTTTACTTATCTATTTCCTCACAAACGGTTCCATTCATCCTTTACTTATCTATTTCCTCACAAACGGTTCCATTCATCCCTTTACTTATCTATTTCCTCACAAACAGTTCCATTCATCCTTTACTTATCTATTTCCTCACAAACGGTTCCATTCATCCTTTACTTATCTATTTCCTCACAAACGGTTCCATTCATCCTTTACTTATCTATTTCCTCACAAACGGTTCCATTCATCCCTTTACTTATCTATTTCCTCACAAACGGTTGCATTCATCCCTTTACTTATCTCTTTCCTCACAAACGGTTCCATTCATCCTTTACTTATCTATTTCCTCACAAACGGTTCCATTCATCCCTTTACTTATCTATTTCCTCACAAACGGTTGCATTCATCCCTTTACTTATCTCTTTCCTCACAAACGGTTCCATTCATCCATTACTTATCTATTTCATCACAAACGGTTCCATTCATCCCTTTACTTATCTATTTCCTCACAAACGGTTGCATTCATCCCTTTACTTATCTATTTCCTCACAAACGGTTGCATTCATCCCTTTTCTTATCTATTTCCTCACAAACGGTTCCATTCATCCCTTTACTTATCTATTTCCTCACAAACGGTTCCATTCATCCCTTTACTTATCTACTTCCTCACAAACGGTTCCATTCATCCCTTTACTTATCTATTTCCTCACAAACGGTTCCATTCATCCTTTACTTATCTATTTCCTCACAAACGGTTCCATTCATCCTTTACTTATCTATTTCCTCAAAAACGGTTCCATTCATCCTTTACTTATCTATTTCCTCACAAACGGTTCCATTCATCCTTTACTTATCTATTTCCTCACAAACGGTTCCATTCATCCTTTACTTATCTATTTCCTCACAAACGGTTCCATTCATCCCTTTACTTATCTATTTCCTCACAAACGGTTCCATTCATCCTTTACTTATCTATTTCCTCACAAACGGTTCCATTCATCCTTTACTTATCTATTTCCTCACAAACGGTTCCATTCATCCTTTACTTATCTATTTCCTCACAAACGGTTCCATTCATCCCTTTACTTATCTATTTCCTCACAAACAGTTCCATTCATCCTTTACTTATCTATTTCCTCACAAACGGTTCCATTCATCCTTTACTTATCTATTTCCTCACAAACGGTTCCATTCATCCTTTACTTATCTATTTCCTCACAAACGGTTCCATTCATCCCTTTACTTATCTATTTCCTCACAAACGGTTGCATTCATCCCTTTACTTATCTCTTTCCTCACAAACGGTTCCATTCATCCTTTACTTATCTATTTCCTCACAAACGGTTCCATTCATCCCTTTACTTATCTATTTCCTCACAAACGGTTGCATTCATCCCTTTACTTATCTCTTTCCTCACAAACGGTTCCATTCATCCTTTACTTATCTATTTCCTCACAAACGGTTCCATTCATCCCTTTACTTATCTATTTCCTCACAAACGGTTGCATTCATCCCTTTACTTATCTCTTTCCTCACAAACGGTTCCATTCATCCTTTACTTATCTATTTCCTCACAAACGGTTCCATTCATCCCTTTACTTATCTATTTCCTCACAAACGGTTCCATTCATCCTTTACTTATCTATTTCCTCACAAACGGTTCCATTCATCCCTTTACTTATCTATTTCCTCACAAACGGTTCCATTCATCCCTTTACTTATCTATTTCCTCACAAACGGTTCCATTCATCCTTTACTTATCTATTTCCTCACAAACGGTTCCATTCATCCTTTACTTATCTATTTCCTCGCAAACGGTTCCATTCATCCCTTTACTTATCTATTTCCTCACAAACGGTTCCATTCATCCCTTTACTTATCTATTTCCTCACAAACGGTTCCATTCATCCTTTACTTATCTATTTCCTCACAAACGGTTGCATTCATCCCTTTACTTATCTATTTCCTCACAAACGGTTGCATTCATCCCTTTACTTATCTATTTCCTCACAAACGGTTCCATTCATCCTTTACTTATCTATTTCCTCACAAACGGTTGCATTCATCCCTTTACTTATCTATTTCCTCACAAACGGTTGCATTCATCCCTTTTCTTATCTATTTCCTCACAAACGGTTCCATTCATCCCTTTACTTATCTATTTCCTCACAAACGGTTCCATTCATCCCTTTACTTATCTACTTCCTCACAAACGGTTCCATTCATCCCTTTACTTATCTATTTCCTCACAAACGGTTCCATTCATCCTTTACTTATCTATTTCCTCACAAACGGTTCCATTCATCCTTTACTTATCTATTTCCTCAAAAACGGTTCCATTCATCCTTTACTTATCTATTTCCTCACAAACGGTTCCATTCATCCTTTACTTATCTATTTCCTCACAAACGGTTCCATTCATCCTTTACTTATCTATTTCCTCACAAACGGTTCCATTCATCCCTTTACTTATCTATTTCCTCACAAACGGTTCCATTCATCCTTTACTTATCTCTTTCCTCACAAACGGTTCCATTCATCCTTTACTTATCTATTTCCTCACAAACGGTTCCATTCATCCCTTTACTTATCTATTTCCTCACAAACGGTTGCATTCATCCCTTTACTTATCTCTTTCCTCACAAACGGTTCCATTCATCCATTACTTATCTATTTCATCACAAACGGTTCCATTCATCCCTTTACTTATCTATTTCCTCACAAACGGTTGCATTCATCCCTTTACTTATCTATTTCCTCACAAACGGTTGCATTCATCCCTTTTCTTATCTATTTCCTCACAAACGGTTCCATTCATCCCTTTACTTATCTATTTCCTCACAAACGGTTCCATTCATCCCTTTACTTATCTACTTCCTCACAAACGGTTCCATTCATCCCTTTACTTATCTATTTCCTCACAAACGGTTCCATTCATCCTTTACTTATCTATTTCCTCACAAACGGTTCCATTCATCCTTTACTTATCTATTTCCTCAAAAACGGTTCCATTCATCCTTTACTTATCTATTTCCTCACAAACGGTTCCATTCATCCTTTACTTATCTATTTCCTCACAAACGGTTCCATTCATCCTTTACTTATCTATTTCCTCACAAACGGTTCCATTCATCCCTTTACTTATCTATTTCCTCACAAACGGTTCCATTCATCCTTTACTTATCTATTTCCTCACAAACGGTTCCATTCATCCTTTACTTATCTATTTCCTCACAAACGGTTCCATTCATCCTTTACTTATCTATTTCCTCACAAACGGTTCCATTCATCCCTTTACTTATCTATTTCCTCACAAACAGTTCCATTCATCCTTTACTTATCTATTTCCTCACAAACGGTTCCATTCATCCTTTACTTATCTATTTCCTCACAAACGGTTCCATTCATCCTTTACTTATCTATTTCCTCACAAACGGTTCCATTCATCCCTTTACTTATCTATTTCCTCACAAACGGTTGCATTCATCCCTTTACTTATCTCTTTCCTCACAAACGGTTCCATTCATCCTTTACTTATCTATTTCCTCACAAACGGTTCCATTCATCCCTTTACTTATCTATTTCCTCACAAACGGTTGCATTCATCCCTTTACTTATCTCTTTCCTCACAAACGGTTCCATTCATCCTTTACTTATCTATTTCCTCACAAACGGTTCCATTCATCCCTTTACTTATCTATTTCCTCACAAACGGTTGCATTCATCCCTTTACTTATCTCTTTCCTCACAAACGGTTCCATTCATCCTTTACTTATCTATTTCCTCACAAACGGTTCCATTCATCCCTTTACTTATCTATTTCCTCACAAACGGTTCCATTCATCCTTTACTTATCTATTTCCTCACAAACGGTTCCATTCATCCCTTTACTTATCTATTTCCTCACAAACGGTTCCATTCATCCCTTTACTTATCTATTTCCTCACAAACGGTTCCATTCATCCTTTACTTATCTATTTCCTCACAAACGGTTCCATTCATCCTTTACTTATCTATTTCCTCGCAAACGGTTCCATTCATCCCTTTACTTATCTATTTCCTCACAAACGGTTCCATTCATCCCTTTACTTATCTATTTCCTCACAAACGGTTCCATTCATCCTTTAATTATCTATTTCCTCACAAACGGTTGCATTCATCCCTTTACTTATCTATTTCCTCACAAACGGTTGCATTCATCCCTTTACTTATCTATTTCCTCACAAACGGTTCCATTCATCCTTTACTTATCTATTTCCTCACAAACGGTTGCATTCATCCCTTTACTTATCTATTTCCTCACAAACGGTTGCATTCATCCCTTTTCTTATCTATTTCCTCACAAACGGTTCCATTCATCCCTTTACTTATCTATTTCCTCACAAACGGTTCCATTCATCCCTTTACTTATCTACTTCCTCACAAACGGTTCCATTCATCCCTTTACTTATCTATTTCCTCACAAACGGTTCCATTCATCCTTTACTTATCTATTTCCTCACAAACGGTTCCATTCATCCTTTACTTATCTATTTCCTCAAAAACGGTTCCATTCATCCTTTACTTATCTATTTCCTCACAAACGGTTCCATTCATCCTTTACTTATCTATTTCCTCACAAACGGTTCCATTCATCCTTTACTTATCTATTTCCTCACAAACGGTTCCATTCATCCCTTTACTTATCTATTTCCTCACAAACGGTTCCATTCATCCTTTACTTATCTATTTCCTCACAAACGGTTCCATTCATCCTTTACTTATCTATTTCCTCACAAACGGTTCCATTCATCCTTTACTTATCTATTTCCTCACAAACGGTTCCATTCATCCCTTTACTTATCTATTTCCTCACAAACAGTTCCATTCATCCTTTACTTATCTATTTCCTCACAAACGGTTCCATTCATCCTTTACTTATCTATTTCCTCACAAACGGTTCCATTCATCCTTTACTTATCTATTTCCTCACAAACGGTTCCATTCATCCCTTTACTTATCTATTTCCTCACAAACGGTTGCATTCATCCCTTTACTTATCTCTTTCCTCACAAACGGTTCCATTCATCCTTTACTTATCTATTTCCTCACAAACGGTTCCATTCATCCCTTTACTTATCTATTTCCTCACAAACGGTTGCATTCATCCCTTTACTTATCTCTTTCCTCACAAACGGTTCCATTCATCCATTACTTATCTATTTCATCACAAACGGTTGCATTCATCCCTTTACTTATCTATTTCCTCACAAACGGTTGCATTCATCCCTTTTCTTATCTATTTCCTCACAAACGGTTCCATTCATCCCTTTACTTATCTATTTCCTCACAAACGGTTCCATTCATCCCTTTACTTATCTACTTCCTCACAAACGGTTCCATTCATCCCTTTACTTATCTATTTCCTCACAAACGGTTCCATTCATCCTTTACTTATCTATTTCCTCACAAACGGTTCCATTCATCCTTTACTTATCTATTTCCTCAAAAACGGTTCCATTCATCCTTTACTTATCTATTTCCTCACAAACGGTTCCATTCATCCTTTACTTATCTATTTCCTCACAAACGGTTCCATTCATCCTTTACTTATCTATTTCCTCACAAACGGTTCCATTCATCCCTTTACTTATCTATTTCCTCACAAACGGTTGCATTCATCCCTTTACTTATCTCTTTCCTCACAAACGGTTCCATTCATCCATTACTTATCTATTTCATCACAAACGGTTCCATTCATCCCTTTACTTATCTATTTCCTCACAAACGGTTGCATTCATCCCTTTACTTATCTATTTCCTCACAAACGGTTGCATTCATCCCTTTACTTATCTATTTCCTCACAAACGGTTGCATTCATCCCTTTACTTATCTATTTCCTCACAAACGGTTCCATTCATCCTTTACTTATCTATTTCCTCACAAACGGTTGCATTCATCCCTTTACTTATCTATTTCCTCACAAACGGTTGCATTCATCCCTTTTCTTATCTATTTCCTCACAAACGGTTCCATTCATCCCTTTACTTATCTATTTCCTCACAAACGGTTCCATTCATCCCTTTACTTATCTACTTCCTCACAAACGGTTCCATTCATCCCTTTACTTATCTATTTCCTCACAAACGGTTCCATTCATCCTTTACTTATCTATTTCCTCACAAACGGTTCCATTCATCCTTTACTTATCTATTTCCTCAAAAACGGTTCCATTCATCCTTTACTTATCTATTTCCTCACAAACGGTTCCATTCATCCTTTACTTATCTATTTCCTCACAAACGGTTCTATTCATCCTTTACTTATCTATTTCCTCACAAACGGTTCCATTCATCCCTTTACTTATCTATTTCCTCACAAACGGTTCCATTCATCCTTTACTTATCTCTTTCCTCACAAACGGTTCCATTCATCCTTTACTTATCTATTTCCTCACAAACGGTTCCATTCATCCCTTTACTTATCTATTTCCTCACAAACGGTTGCATTCATCCCTTTACTTATCTCTTTCCTCACAAACGGTTCCATTCATCCATTACTTATCTATTTCATCACAAACGGTTCCATTCATCCCTTTACTTATCTATTTCCTCACAAACGGTTGCATTCATCCCTTTACTTATCTATTTCCTCACAAACGGTTGCATTCATCCCTTTTCTTATCTATTTCCTCACAAACGGTTCCATTCATCCCTTTACTTATCTATTTCCTCACAAACGGTTCCATTCATCCCTTTACTTATCTACTTCCTCACAAACGGTTCCATTCATCCCTTTACTTATCTATTTCCTCACAAACGGTTCCATTCATCCTTTACTTATCTATTTCCTCACAAACGGTTCCATTCATCCTTTACTTATCTATTTCCTCAAAAACGGTTCCATTCATCCTTTACTTATCTATTTCCTCACAAACGGTTCCATTCATCCTTTACTTATCTATTTCCTCACAAACGGTTCCATTCATCCTTTACTTATCTATTTCCTCACAAACGGTTCCATTCATCCCTTTACTTATCTATTTCCTCACAAACGGTTCCATTCATCCTTTACTTATCTATTTCCTCACAAACGGTTCCATTCATCCTTTACTTATCTATTTCCTCACAAACGGTTCCATTCATCCTTTACTTATCTATTTCCTCACAAACGGTTCCATTCATCCCTTTACTTATCTATTTCCTCACAAACAGTTCCATTCATCCTTTACTTATCTATTTCCTCACAAACGGTTCCATTCATCCTTTACTTATCTATTTCCTCACAAACGGTTCCATTCATCCTTTACTTATCTATTTCCTCACAAACGGTTCCATTCATCCCTTTACTTATCTATTTCCTCACAAACGGTTGTATTCATCCCTTTACTTATCTCTTTCCTCACAAACGGTTCCATTCATCCTTTACTTATCTATTTCCTCACAAACGGTTCCATTCATCCCTTTACTTATCTATTTCCTCACAAACGGTTGCATTCATCCCTTTACTTATCTCTTTCCTCACAAACGGTTCCATTCATCCTTTACTTATCTATTTCCTCACAAACGGTTCCATTCATCCCTTTACTTATCTATTTCCTCACAAACGGTTGCATTCATCCCTTTACTTATCTCTTTCCTCACAAACGGTTCCATTCATCCTTTACTTATCTATTTCCTCACAAACGGTTCCATTCATCCCTTTACTTATCTATTTCCTCACAAACGGTTCCATTCATCCTTTACTTATCTATTTCCTCACAAACGGTTCCATTCATCCCTTTACTTATCTATTTCCTCACAAACGGTTCCATTCATCCCTTTACTTATCTATTTCCTCACAAACGGTTCCATTCATCCTTTACTTATCTATTTCCTCACAAACGGTTCCATTCATCCTTTACTTATCTATTTCCTCGCAAACGGTTCCATTCATCCCTTTACTTATCTATTTCCTCACAAACGGTTCCATTCATCCCTTTACTTATCTATTTCCTCACAAACGGTTCCATTCATCCTTTAATTATCTATTTCCTCACAAACGGTTGCATTCATCCCTTTACTTATCTATTTCCTCACAAACGGTTGCATTCATCCCTTTACTTATCTATTTCCTCACAAACGGTTCCATTCATCCTTTACTTATCTATTTCCTCACAAACGGTTGCATTCATCCCTTTACTTATCTATTTCCTCACAAACGGTTGCATTCATCCCTTTACTTATCTATTTCCTCACAAACGGTTCCATTCATCCTTTACTTATCTATTTCCTCACAAACGGTTGCATTCATCCCTTTACTTATCTATTTCCTCACAAACGGTTGCATTCATCCCTTTTCTTATCTATTTCCTCACAAACGGTTCCATTCATCCCTTTACTTATCTATTTCCTCACAAACGGTTCCATTCATCCCTTTACTTATCTACTTCCTCACAAACGGTTCCATTCATCCCTTTACTTATCTATTTCCTCACAAACGGTTCCATTCATCCTTTACTTATCTATTTCCTCACAAACGGTTCCATTCATCCTTTACTTATCTATTTCCTCACAAACGGTTCCATTCATCCTTTACTTATCTATTTCCTCAAAAACGGTTCCATTCATCCTTTACTTATCTATTTCCTCACAAACGGTTCCATTCATCCTTTACTTATCTATTTCCTCACAAACGGTTCCATTCATCCTTTACTTATCTATTTCCTCACAAACGGTTCCATTCATCCCTTTACTTATCTATTTCCTCACAAACGGTTCCATTCATCCTTTACTTATCTATTTCCTCACAAACGGTTCCATTCATCCTTTACTTATCTATTTCCTCACAAACGGTTCCATTCATCCTTTACTTATCTATTTCCTCACAAACGGTTCCATTCATCCCTTTACTTATCTATTTCCTCACAAACAGTTCCATTCATCCTTTACTTATCTATTTCCTCACAAACGGTTCCATTCATCCTTTACTTATCTATTTCCTCACAAACGGTTCCATTCATCCTTTACTTATCTATTTCCTCACAAACGGTTCCATTCATCCCTTTACTTATCTATTTCCTCACAAACGGTTGCATTCATCCCTTTACTTATCTCTTTCCTCACAAACGGTTCCATTCATCCTTTACTTATCTATTTCCTCACAAACGGTTCCATTCATCCCTTTACTTATCTATTTCCTCACAAACGGTTGCATTCATCCCTTTACTTATCTCTTTCCTCACAAACGGTTCCATTCATCCATTACTTATCTATTTCATCACAAACGGTTGCATTCATCCCTTTACTTATCTATTTCCTCACAAACGGTTGCATTCATCCCTTTTCTTATCTATTTCCTCACAAACGGTTCCATTCATCCCTTTACTTATCTATTTCCTCACAAACGGTTCCATTCATCCCTTTACTTATCTACTTCCTCACAAACGGTTCCATTCATCCCTTTACTTATCTATTTCCTCACAAACGGTTCCATTCATCCTTTACTTATCTATTTCCTCACAAACGGTTCCATTCATCCTTTACTTATCTATTTCCTCAAAAACGGTTCCATTCATCCTTTACTTATCTATTTCCTCACAAACGGTTCCATTCATCCTTTACTTATCTATTTCCTCACAAACGGTTCCATTCATCCTTTACTTATCTATTTCCTCACAAACGGTTCCATTCATCCCTTTACTTATCTATTTCCTCACAAACGGTTCCATTCATCCTTTACTTATCTATTTCCTCACAAACGGTTCCATTCATCCTTTACTTATCTATTTCCTCACAAACGGTTCCATTCATCCTTTACTTATCTATTTCCTCACAAACGGTTCCATTCATCCCTTTACTTATCTATTTCCTCACAAACAGTTCCATTCATCCTTTACTTATCTATTTCCTCACAAACGGTTCCATTCATCCTTTACTTATCTATTTCCTCACAAACGGTTCCATTCATCCTTTACTTATCTATTTCCTCACAAACGGTTCCATTCATCCCTTTACTTATCTATTTCCTCACAAACGGTTGCATTCATCCCTTTACTTATCTCTTTCCTCACAAACGGTTCCATTCATCCTTTACTTATCTATTTCCTCACAAACGGTTCCATTCATCCCTTTACTTATCTATTTCCTCACAAACGGTTGCATTCATCCCTTTACTTATCTCTTTCCTCACAAACGGTTCCATTCATCCTTTACTTATCTATTTCCTCACAAACGGTTCCATTCATCCCTTTACTTATCTATTTCCTCACAAACGGTTGCATTCATCCCTTTACTTATCTCTTTCCTCACAAACGGTTCCATTCATCCTTTACTTATCTATTTCCTCACAAACGGTTCCATTCATCCCTTTACTTATCTATTTCCTCACAAACGGTTGCATTCATCCCTTTACTTATCTCTTTCCTCACAAACGGTTCCATTCATCCTTTACTTATCTATTTCCTCACAAACGGTTCCATTCATCCTTTACTTATCTCTTTCCTCACAAACGGTTCCATTCATCCTTTACTTATCTATTTCCTCACAAACGGTTCCATTCATCCCTTTACTTATCTATTTCCTCACAAACGGTTCCATTCATCCTTTACTTATCTATTTCCTCACAAACGGTTCCATTCATCCCTTTACTTATCTCTTTCCTCACAAACGGTTCCATTCATCCTTTACTTATCTATTTCCTCACAAACGGTTCCATTCATCCTTTACTTATCTATTTCCTCACAAACGGTTCCATTCATCCTTTACTTATCTATTTCCTCACAAACGGTTCCATTCATCCCTTTACTTATCTCTTTCCTCACAAACGGTTCCATTCATCCTTTACTTATCTATTTCCTCACAAACGGTTCCATTCATCCTTTACTTATCTATTTCCTCACAAACGGTTCCATTCATCCCTTTACTTATCTATTTCCTCACAAACGGTTGCATTCATCCCTTTACTTATCTCTTTCCTCACAAACGGTTCCATTCATCCTTTACTTATCTATTTCCTCACAAACGGTTCCATTCATCCCTTTACTTATCTATTTCCTCACAAACGGTTGCATTCATCCCTTTACTTATCTCTTTCCTCACAAACGGTTCCATTCATCCATTACTTATCTATTTCATCACAAACGGTTGCATTCATCCCTTTACTTATCTATTTCCTCACAAACGGTTGCATTCATCCCTTTTCTTATCTATTTCCTCACAAACGGTTCCATTCATCCCTTTACTTATCTATTTCCTCACAAACGGTTCCATTCATCCCTTTACTTATCTACTTCCTCACAAACGGTTCCATTCATCCCTTTACTTATCTATTTCCTCACAAACGGTTCCATTCATCCTTTACTTATCTATTTCCTCACAAACGGTTCCATTCATCCTTTACTTATCTATTTCCTCAAAAACGGTTCCATTCATCCTTTACTTATCTATTTCCTCACAAACGGTTCCATTCATCCTTTACTTATCTATTTCCTCACAAACGGTTCCATTCATCCTTTACTTATCTATTTCCTCACAAACGGTTCCATTCATCCCTTTACTTATCTATTTCCTCACAAACGGTTCCATTCATCCTTTACTTATCTATTTCCTCACAAACGGTTCCATTCATCCTTTACTTATCTATTTCCTCACAAACGGTTCCATTCATCCTTTACTTATCTATTTCCTCACAAACGGTTCCATTCATCCCTTTACTTATCTATTTCCTCACAAACAGTTCCATTCATCCTTTACTTATCTATTTCCTCACAAACGGTTCCATTCATCCTTTACTTATCTATTTCCTCACAAACGGTTCCATTCATCCTTTACTTATCTATTTCCTCACAAACGGTTCCATTCATCCCTTTACTTATCTATTTCCTCACAAACGGTTGCATTCATCCCTTTACTTATCTCTTTCCTCACAAACGGTTCCATTCATCCTTTACTTATCTATTTCCTCACAAACGGTTCCATTCATCCCTTTACTTATCTATTTCCTCACAAACGGTTGCATTCATCCCTTTACTTATCTCTTTCCTCACAAACGGTTCCATTCATCCTTTACTTATCTATTTCCTCACAAACGGTTCCATTCATCCCTTTACTTATCTATTTCCTCACAAACGGTTGCATTCATCCCTTTACTTATCTCTTTCCTCACAAACGGTTCCATTCATCCTTTACTTATCTATTTCCTCACAAACGGTTCCATTCATCCCTTTACTTATCTATTTCCTCACAAACGGTTGCATTCATCCCTTTACTTATCTCTTTCCTCACAAACGGTTCCATTCATCCTTTACTTATCTATTTCCTCACAAACGGTTCCATTCATCCTTTACTTATCTCTTTCCTCACAAACGGTTCCATTCATCCTTTACTTATCTATTTCCTCACAAACGGTTCCATTCATCCCTTTACTTATCTATTTCCTCACAAACGGTTCCATTCATCCTTTACTTATCTATTTCCTCACAAACGGTTCCATTCATCCCTTTACTTATCTCTTTCCTCACAAACGGTTCCATTCATCCTTTACTTATCTATTTCCTCACAAACGGTTCCATTCATCCTTTACTTATCTATTTCCTCACAAACGGTTCCATTCATCCTTTACTTATCTATTTCCTCACAAACGGTTCCATTCATCCCTTTACTTATCTCTTTCCTCACAAACGGTTCCATTCATCCTTTACTTATCTATTTCCTCACAAACGGTTCCATTCATCCTTTACTTATCTATTTCCTCACAAAAGGTTCCATTCATCCCTTTTACTTACCTCTTTCCTCACAAAAGGTTCCATTCATCCCTTTACTTATCTCTTTCCTCACAAAAGGTTCCATTCATCCCTTTACTTATCTCTTTCCTCACAAAAGGTTCCATTCATCCCTTTACTTATCTCTTTCCTCACAAACGGTTCCATTCATCCCTTTACTTATCTATTTCCTCACAAACGGTTCCATTCATCCCTTTACTTATCTATTTCCTCACAAACGGTTCCATTCATCCTTTACTTATCTATTTCCTCACAAACGGTTCCATTCATCCCTTTACTTATCTATTTCCTCACAAACGGTTCCATTCATCCCTTTACTTATCTATTTCCTCACAAATGGTTCCATTCATCCTTTACTTATCTATTTCCTCACAAACGGTTCCATTCATCCTTTACTTATCTATTTCCTCGCAAACGGTTCCATTCATCCCTTTACTTATCTATTTCCTCACAAACGGTTCCATTCATCCCTTTACTTATCTATTTCCTCACAAACGGTTCCATTCATCCTTTACTTATCTATTTCCTCACAAATGGTTGCATTCATCCCTTTACTTATCTATTTCCTCACAAACGGTTGCATTCATCCCTTTACTTATCTATTTCCTCACAAACGGTTCCATTCATCCTTTACTTATCTATTTCCTCACAAACGGTTGCATTCATCCCTTTACTTATCTATTTCCTCACAAACGGTTGCATTCATCCCTTTTCTTATCTATTTCCTCACAAACGGTTCCATTCATCCCTTTACTTATCTATTTCCTCACAAACGGTTCCATTCATCCCTTTACTTATCTACTTCCTCACAAACGGTTCCATTCATCCCTTTACTTATCTATTTCCTCACAAACGGTTCCATTCATCCTTTACTTATCTATTTCCTCACAAACGGTTCCATTCATCCTTTACTTATCTATTTCCTCAAAAACGGTTCCATTCATCCTTTACTTATCTATTTCCTCACAAACGGTTCCATTCATCCTTTACTTATCTATTTCCTCACAAACGGTTCCATTCATCCTTTACTTATCTATTTCCTCACAAACGGTTCCATTCATCCCTTTACTTATCTATTTCCTCACAAACGGTTCCATTCATCCTTTACTTATCTATTTCCTCACAAACGGTTCCATTCATCCTTTACTTATCTATTTCCTCACAAACGGTTCCATTCATCCTTTACTTATCTATTTCCTCACAAACGGTTCCATTCATCCCTTTACTTATCTATTTCCTCACAAACAGTTCCATTCATCCTTTACTTATCTATTTCCTCACAAACGGTTCCATTCATCCTTTACTTATCTATTTCCTCACAAACGGTTCCATTCATCCTTTACTTATCTATTTCCTCACAAACGGTTCCATTCATCCCTTTACTTATCTATTTCCTCACAAACGGTTGCATTCATCCCTTTCCTTATCTCTTTCCTCACAAACGGTTCCATTCATCCTTTACTTATCTATTTCCTCACAAACGGTTCCATTCATCCCTTTACTTATCTATTTCCTCACAAACGGTTGCATTCATCCCTTTACTTATCTCTTTCCTCACAAACGGTTCCATTCATCCTTTACTTATCTATTTCCTCACAAACGGTTCCATTCATCCCTTTACTTATCTATTTCCTCACAAACGGTTGCATTCATCCCTTTACTTATCTCTTTCCTCACAAAAGGTTCCATTCATCCTTTACTTATCTATTTCCTCACAAACGGTTCCATTCATCCCTTTACTTATCTATTTCCTCACAAACGGTTGCATTCATCCCTTTACTTATCTCTTTCCTCACAAACGGTTCCATTCATCCTTTACTTATCTATTTCCTCACAAACGGTTCCATTCATCCTTTACTTATCTCTTTCCTCACAAACGGTTCCATTCATCCTTTACTTATCTATTTCCTCACAAACGGTTCCATTCATCCCTTTACTTATCTATTTCCTCACAAACGGTTCCATTCATCCTTTACTTATCTATTTCCTCACAAACGGTTCCATTCATCCCTTTACTTATCTCTTTCCTCACAAACGGTTCCATTCATCCTTTACTTATCTATTTCCTCACAAACGGTTCCATTCATCCTTTACTTATCTATTTCCTCACAAACGGTTCCATTCATCCTTTACTTATCTATTTCCTCACAAACGGTTCCATTCATCCCTTTACTTATCTCCTTCCTCACAAACGGTTCCATTCATCCTTTACTTATCTATTTCCTCACAAACGGTTCCATTCATCCTTTACTTATCTATTTCCTCACAAACGGTTCCATTCATCCTTTACTTATCTATTTCCTCACAAACGGTTCCATTCATCCCTTTACTTATCTCTTTCCTCACAAACGGTTCCATTCATCCTTTACTTATCTATTTCCTCACAAACGGTTCCATTCATCCTTTACTTATCTATTTCCTCACAAACGGTTCCATTCATCCTTTACTTATCTATTTCCTCACAAACGGTTCCATTCATCCCTTTACTTATCTATTTCCTCACAAACGGTTCCATTCATCCTTTACTTATCTATTTCCTCACAAACGGTTCCATTCATCCCTTTACTTATCTCTTTCCTCACAAACGGTTCCATTCATCCTTTACTTATCTATTTCCTCACAAACGGTTCCATTCATCCTTTACTTATCTATTTCCTCACAAACGGTTCCATTCATCCTTTACTTATCTATTTCCTCACAAACGGTTCCATTCATCCCTTTACTTATCTCTTTCCTCACAAACGGTTCCATTCATCCTTTACTTATCTATTTCCTCACAAACGGTTCCATTCATCCTTTACTTATCTATTTCCTCACAAACGGTTCCATTCATCCTTTACTTATCTATTTCCTCACAAACGGTTGCATTCATCCCTTTACTTATCTCTTTCCTCACAAACGGTTCCATTCATCTCTTCCCAACATGTATTTTTTCTCCTACCCTCTTTCCACGTTCACCCTGCTTTCTCCACATTCAATGTTTCACTGTTCACATATCTCTCTCCTCTATATTTTCCACACCTGTTCTTCCACTCACTCCATCCCATCTCTCTCTCTCCTCTCTTCCCGGCAGAGCCTCCACTTACAGACACCCACGCCTCATCACTTCTCTTTTTCCCTCCCGCTCTCCTTTCTTCCTCCCGTCCATCAGTGTGTGCATGCATTAGTGGAAGGGGAAGGGTGAATGTGTGAGTGAGTGTGTGTGTGTAATCATAATTTAGCCGTGTGTCCCGTTGGCCTGTGCAGGTCAGTGTGGCCCGGTAGGCTGGAATTAAACGAGGACACGGAGATGAGTGAGTGTGGGCATTATGAGGCTCACACGTTTGTCAGCTGTTGAAATATCAGCCCATATAAATGAATTGCCAGTTGTGGTATACATTTTTGTTGACAGTATATAGTTGACAGTATATATACTGTAGATTGCATGCCTACCATAAAAAAGCTGAATATGATCAATATGCATATTGCTGTACTAATGCCTGATGTAGACTATTTCTTCAGTTTTTTTTCATCTGTAAAAGGATACAAACATGTACCATTTGCTGTAATACTGATTAAAGGCGATTGTGTGTCTCTATCAGTCAGACAGAGTGTGTATTGTTGTGTTGGCACTGGAATGTACAGTGGAGTGGACACTTTAATGAATTACTTTAATCTTCCATAAACGCCAAAGAATGTGCCCGTCAATAAATGCTCCATGACCCTATGTCCCATAGAGCCGTTTTCACAGGGACTCAATCATGACTGTCACAATGAGACACACACACACACACACACACACACACACACACACACACACACACACACACACACACACACACACACACACACACACACACACACACACACACACACACACACACACAGGGCCACAGAGCAATCCTACACAACGCTTATTAAATTACTCCCTCAAATCTGTGCGATGCTTTTTATTCTTCCCACTGAAGGCCTTGGGAAGCCCTTCACACCACATCAAGCATCAGGGAGAGGCTTTGAATGACTCCATGCAGAGTCTACACATTTAGTTCCTAAATCTAGCGTTTCTGGCAGAATGATGAACGTCAAATGTCAACCTGAACTTGTGAGGTAAAGTTGGCATGAACATGAAGCCTGTAGGAAAATAATCATATTGTTTTGCCTTACAGTTTATTCAGATTAGGGCTCTGATGATAACTCAATCAAACCTAGAAATCAACTAACATGTTTGACTTCAGGAATTGTGTGCCTAAGATTTAACATTTGTGTACAGGTTTACAAGGAACTGGTTAACAATGATATTTAGTATTCAACTACTACTTTGTACAGGTGTGTATGCCTGCTATAGTGTACAGGACTGGTGTGTATGACTGGTATTGTGTACTGGGTTGGTGTGTATGACTGGTATTGTGTACTGGGTTGGTGTGTATGACTGGTATTGTGTACTGGGTTGGTGTGTATGACTGGTATTGTGTACTGGGTTGGTGTGTATGACTGGTATTGTGTACTGGGTTGGTGTATATGACTGGTATTGTGTACTGGGTTGGTGTGTATGACTGGTATTGTGTACTGGGTTGGTGTGTATGACTGCTATAGTGTACAGGACTGGTGTATATGACTGCTATAGTGTACAGGACTGGTGTATATGACTGGTATTGTGTACTGGGTTGGTGTGTATGACTGGTATTGTGTACTGGGTTGGTGTGTATGACTGGTATTGTGTACTGGGTTGGTGTGTATGGAACCATGTTTGTTCATTCAGCTCCCCGGTGGATGGCCCACCCAGTGAAATGCAGAGAATATTGTTGAATGAGGTCTTCATGTGGCAGAAGAGAGGAGAGAGGCCTAGGGAGAGAGGCTGAAGAAAGGTCTCTATGACGCGCACGGACACAAACGCATGCATGCACACGCGTACACAGACACGTGCGCACACACACACAATGGGAGAGCACTCAGAGAATGTGGAGAATGCAGGCTCAAACGGATCCTTGAGAAGAGACCTGGAGTTTGGTGTTTGATCTCCAAGTGATTCAGCCATAGTCACAGACAGGCTAAGATTCCACTCCACATACAATGCTCTCAATCCTTCCTTTAACCTTTCTCTATCCAGGTAAGCCATTCAGAACACAGTCTCTTTCACAAAAGGTCTATAGACAAAGGGACTTTTACAGTACTCAACATAGACTCCACTTGAGCCATGTTGAAGAGCAATCAAATGGCAAAGACAATGACAATTGATCTTATCAAAGCTTGACTGATTTAACCAATGATGGTTGGTCTAATCAGTCTCGTAGATATATAGGCGATGTTTGGGGTTTTCCGAATGGGTTTAAATTGCATCTTGGAAATAGAAATAAGCAGCAGTAGGATGGCACTAATCCATATACCTGTGCATTTAAAAGGGTGCGCCACAGGGTTCAATCCTGGGACCATTGTAATTCTGCATTTTTGTTAATGATATTTGGGTCACATATTGTACCATTTAATTATGGAATAAACCAGATATACAATATGAATATACTGTAATATATGAACCTTGCTGAAATGATTTATAGACATTTGATGAACAAAACATTTAAGGAAAAATATTGTAAAACCAAAAGCTCAACCTCCAAGACTCAGTCATGCTGCATTACCTTAACTGGGGGTGCATACGCACAGTACAGACCCACTGATATACAGGGTTCCCCAACTGGCGGCCCGCGGGGGGTTTTATTGCCCACAACGTTTTCTGAGCACATAAAAAAACATTTTCTTTCTTCACATTTTAATATTGGACATAAAAGACTGTAAAAACACCAGGAATTCCGCTCCAAGTGATTATAATTTTGGAAATCTGTTCCCAA